>NW_021680738.1:125954-183429 GCF_001412515.2 Diachasma alloeum
CCCAAAAATCTTTTCAAAACAGACAAAATGTCACTTGTTTTGCATGCGGTAAACCGGGTCATTTCAATTTTGAATGTAATAATCCTGTTTCTTCAGATCTAAATGCCTTCCGCAATTCGAGTACAATGAAATCTTAGAATCAAAAACCTTTCAATTCAAATTCAACTCCAAATTTTCATCGTAATTTNCCCAGCGTCGTAACTGTCGACTCGATTTCACCTTTTTCAATTGATGTGCAACAGTTTTTACAGAAAGGTTTTCGTTTGTTTTTGCACTTCTCCAGAACTCAACTGCTCTCTTTTTATAGTTGAAATCTACGGGTTCCTCATCCTCCGAACAACTTTCAGATGATTCTTTGGTATGTGGTTGAAATTCTTCATCCCCGAACGCCATCATTTCTACATCTTTNACATCACTATTATCAATCCTCGATTATTCTCGAATAATTTAGATTCGATGAAAACTCTTCACAAAAATTTCACCATTTCTACTACTAATGGTTCTAAACTAGATTACATTGCTATCAAACGAGTAACCATCTCAATTAATAACTTCTCAGTTCCCATTGATGCTGTCTTTGCTGATATTAAAATTGATTGCATTTTAANTTTCGTTTGTTTTTGCACTTCTCCAGAACTCAACTGCTCTCTTTTTATAGTTGAAATCTACGGGTTCCTCATCCTCCGAACAACTTTCAGATGATTCTTTGGTATGTGGTTGAAATTCTTCATCCCCGAACGCCATCATTTCTACATCTTTATAGGGCTCTTGAAAATCTAGAGATGTTTCTTCAATCATTTCAACGTCATTGTATTCCTCCACGGATTGAATTAATATCCTTTGGAAGGTATCGGCTTATTCGCGTTCCTCATTGTTCACAGGCGTTTCAGCAAGATTGAGAACTTCAAATGTTATCATGAGAAGTCTGATAACGTTGATTGGACTAACTTTCATTATGAAATGGGCAGAGAAACACGATACCCACGGAGAGACTGTTTTCATTGATGGACACTTGTAAACTGATTGTGATTGTATTTGTATGAGGAATTAAAACGTAAAACACCGATATTGTAAGCCATGCATATTTATCACCGTGATGTTATTTTTAAACAAGACAGATGACCTTCGGATGGATATTTTTATCCATCCATTTATCCATTATATTTTCAAAAACAATATTGTTATGATTATCTAATTTCCTCTCAGAATGCATTCCATCGTGTCTGCATTCTTTTCTTTCCTCCAAACCTCTCCTCTGAAGTTAGCGTCTCTCTTCTATTATTTTTCATTCTTTCCTCTTATTTTGACACTTTAACATGTCTATTTTATATCGTCCCATTTATTTTAATAAATCCTTTTTATTATTTACCCACGTGCACTTCAATTGGTGTCAGAAGTGTTTTTGAAGTGCCGTTTAATTTTTTTATTGTGAATTTGTGGATTTACACCGGATTAACACACCAATGGATCGATTGAGAGCGGATATGGATGACGGACTATTCCTTCACCCCCGACTCAACAGGGAGTTGGACGATTTCCTCATTTCAAAAATCAATTTAAACAACAGGGAGATTCGACGCTACGTGGACGAGTCCCTCTCAAATATGCAGGCTAGTATTCAAAACCTTTGAGATCAAGGATTGGAAGCCGCCGTGAGGAGAGAATTTCACAGAACTCTCCGGGAAGAAATCCACTCGATTCTCCACTCTGAACTCTCCAACACAATCCAAGGAGAAGTTTCAACATCTCTCGTGTCCACACAAATGGAACTGTTGGACACAACTCAACGTGAGATTCAACAACGAACTTCATCATTGAGAGAGGAATTATTATCCCTCAATCAACAAAACCTGCGGGAAGGAATCACATCTATCCAAGGTCAACTATTGGATCAGCTGCGTCAAGACCTTCAACAAGGATTTACTGATGCACGCGAAGAAATTCTCCACACTGTACAACAGGACATTGACAGGAGGACCGGGACTGGACTTTCCAATACTAATCCAGATAATAATTTTCCTTTTATTAATTCTTTCCCTTCTAACTCGGGCTTCAATCCTCCTATGATTAATCCTTCAATTCCGGTTCAACCTCCGGTTATCAATTTCCCAAATCAACCGAGAGTTACTCTCAGAAATACCGCGAATTTTTCAATTCCTCCTAAATTTCAAATTAAAATCTCAACGTACGACGGTACGACTCCATGGACTCCATTTTTTCAGCAATTTCTTATTGCGGCCAAACATAATTGGTGGAATGAAGAAGCTCAGGCTTCACATTTAGCCACTTGTTTACGCGGTAACGCTAGATTGATTCTACGTTCTCTTTTTCCAGACAACATTGTTATTTTTGATAAATTGAAAACAGCTCTTGAATCGCGTTTCGGTGAAGAGAAATACTCACGGATGTATTATAATCAATTTCAATCGCGACAACAAGAAAAAGACGAAGATTTTAATTCTTTCGCCGAGGAAATCGAAAGACTCGCTACTCTCGCGTTTATTAGCGATTCAGAAAATTCTCGAGATCGTTCCGCGTGTTTGCAATTTATTTCCGGTCGTAGAGATTCGCGAATTGAAACAACACTTCGTACTGAACGAATAGAGTCACTTCAACTCGCTGTCCAACGCGCGACTGAATGACAGTCTATTTATGATCTCGTTAGTAAAAAACGAAACGTTTCAAATCTTCTCAATCATCAAAATCAAAATAAAACTACCAATTGTCCTTCTAATTTTAATAAATTAAAAATCAATTCCAATAATACATCAAATAATATTTCAAATAATTCTTCGAATATTCGACCACCTCAACAACAAAATTCCCAAAAATCTTTTCAAAACAGACAAAATGTCACTTGTTTTGCATGCGGTAAACCGGGTCATTTCAATTTTGAATGTAAAAATCCTGTTTCTTCAGATCTAAATGCCTTCCGCAATTCGAGTACAATGAAATCTCAGAATCAAAAACCTTTCAATTCAAATTCAACTCCAAATTTTCATCGTAATTCTTAGAATAATTCACATTTTCAAACACGTAATCAAAATCCTAACCAAAATACGAAATGTTATTTCACTCAAAATCAAAATTCATCTAATTCATGTTCTGATATGAGCGTTGACGTACGTCCTAGTACATCAAACTCTATTGAATTTAAACCTCAAAACTCTCATCAGGAAAACTGAATAGAGTCAATTTAGAAGAGGGTAAATTGACTCCTCCTTACGAAACAAAATCGTGTTTCAAAACCTCAAACTAATCGGTCGATTTACATCTTAAATTATTCGGAAAAGTCAATAATCGATTTTGTTGGATGCTTCTTGATACAGCTTCGAACATCACTATTATCAATCCTCGATTATTCTCGAATAATTTAGATTCGATGAAAACTCTTCACAAAAATTTCACCATTTCTACTACTAATGGTTCTAAACTAGATTACATTGCTATCAAACGAGTAACCATCTCAATTAATAACTTCTCAGTTCCCATTGATGCTGTCTTTGCTGATATTAAAATTGATTGCATTTTAAGTTTGGATTTCCTCGTAAAAACTGGACTTCTAACTGAATTTCAGACAATTATCAATCGGAAATTTATTCTTAACTCTCCTCAAAAAGTAGTTTGTATTCGTCAAACTTCCGTCGATGATTTAAAAGATTCTTCAATTACTCTTCCTGAATTTCTTTATCAACTTTTCCTTTCTTCATCTAAATTATTAGATGAAAATAAAAAAAAACTTTTTCAAGAATTTCTGATCCATTTTGAAGATAGATTTGCCAGAAATAATAAAGAATTAGGGAAATATGTCGGTTTACAACACCGAATTTTTATCGAAAATTCTTCACCCATCAAACAACTTCCTCGTAGGATTCCCTGTCACTACAGGCATATCGCTTTCGAATTATTACAGGAAATGAAAGAGGATGACATCATCGAACCAAGTTCTAGTTCTTGGTCTTCCCCAGTTGTTTTAGTTAAAAAGAAAGATGGTTCACTTCGATTTTGCATTGATTTTCGTCTTCTCAATAAAGTCACTAAGAAGGATTGTATGCCAATCCCCCCATCTATTAGTGAACTCCTTGATGCAACACAAGGATTTTGTTGGTTTTCTTCAATCGACCTCAAGAGTGGTTATTGGCAAGTAGAAATTTCGGCTATCATCAAATGGCCTATTCCTTCGGATAAGACGTCGTTACGTAGTTTCCTCGGTTTGTGCTCTTACTATCGACAATATGTCAATGATTTTGCTTCAATAGCTAAACCCCTCCATAAAATCGCAGATATCAAAACTCCCTATGTTTGGTCAGAAGATTCTCAATTAGCTTTCAATAATTTAAAAACCATTCTTACTTCTCCTCCAATCTTGTCTACACCTTTTCCTGATGGCAAATTTATTCTCGATACAGATGCATCACAATTTGCGATCGGTGCTACTCTCTCTCAATTACAGAATGGAAACGAAAAAGTAATTGCTTATTTCAGCAAATGTCTCAATAATGCAAAGAAGAATTATTGTGTTACGCGTAAAGAACTTCTGGCTGTCATCAAAGCCGTTGAATCTTTCTCTCATCTCTTGGGTAGGAAATTCCTGATTCGTACCGATCATGCTGCTTGGAAATGGCTCATTTCTTTCAAGAAGCCGGTAAATCAGATTGCTCGTTGGATAGAATTTCTCTTTTCTTATGACTTTGAAATTTCTCATCGTCCTGGTCATCTTTATGGTAATGCTGATGCCCTTTCACGTCGTCCTTGTTCATGTAAGACTTGTGAAAAGGCTAATACTGTCGAAAGTTCATCTAACAAAATAGTCTTCAGAACTATCTGTTCCTCTAATAACGACCATGATTGGATCAAACTTCAAGATGAAGACCCCACATTAAAAACAATCATTCAATTCAAGAAGGTCAACCATCGTCCAGATTGGAATGAAATTTCACACTTAGGTTCTGATTTCAAAATCTACCTTCTTCATTGGGATTCATTAGAATTAAGAGATAACATTCTCGTTCGACGTTGGGAATCTTCAGATCGAACAAAATTTATTTCTCAGATTGTCATTCCTAGGAATCTCATCTCCCAGATTCTTTCTTCTGGTCATGATTCTCCCTCTAGTGGACATTTCGGAATCAGTAAAACTCTCTCCAGAATCCGACAAAATTTCTATTGGGCAACTTGTAAGTTAGATGTAGAGAACTATTGCAAAAAATGTAAGGTTTGTTTTTCTAGGAAAGGTCCTCACATGAAGACTAAGGGTGAATTACAAATTTATAACGTTGGTTTCCCTTTTGAAAGAATAGCCATTGATTTCCTTGGGCCTTTCCCCAAATCTTCTTCTGGAAATTGTTTCATCTTAGTAGCTACTGATTATTTCTCGAGATGGCCAGAGGCTATTCCTCTTCCTAATCAACAAGCTATCACTGTAGCTGAAACTCTAGTCAGGGATATCATTTCTCGTTTTGGAATTCCTCTTGAAATCCATTCCGAGCAAGGTCGAAACTTTGAATCTTCAGTCTTCAAAGAAATTTTGAACATATTAGGAATTCAGAAAACTAGGACAACCCCTCTTCATCCCCAATCCAATGGAATGGTGGAACGGTTGAACAGGAGCATTACGAATTATCTAGCTAAATTCATTAATTTCAACCAAAAAGATTGGGATAAATGGATCTCACTTTTCCTCCTCGCTTTTCGTTCCTCAAAACATCAGACTACTGAGTATACTCCAGCGATGCTTATGATGGGTCGAGAACTCAAAATTCCTCTAGATTTAATTCGAGGTTTACCTCCTAATAATTCTTCACTTTCCCTTCCTGATTACGTTGAAACATTTAAAAGTCGACTTGATTCTGTTCATCATCATATTCGAAATAAGCTTCATCTCAAGAGCGATCGAATGAAATCGAGATTCGATATCAAAAGTCATATGATTTATTTTCAACCCAATCAGAAGGTCTGGTTTTTCAATCCACGCAGAGTTAAAGGAAAATCTCCTAAACTCCAATGCGATTGGGAAGGACCTTTTGTCATTAAAAATAAGTTGAATGATGTGGTTTACCGCATCCAAAAATCACCTCATTCCGAACCTAAAGTGATCCACATGAACCGGATTGCTCCCTACGAGGATTGAAACCTCATTATTTCTTTTTCCCTTCATTTAACAATTATTCTCTTATCCATTTCTGTTTATTACTGGCTATAATTAACAGAAAGATTTTTTTTTTATTTTATTTTATTTTATTTTCCCGGGAAAGATTTCAGAGAAAGCGAATGCGCATAGCTTCTCTATTTCATTAATTCTCTACAGAGAATAATTTTCATCCCTCTTTCTCCTTTCATTTCTTTTACCCTTTCTATCTGACTTTGATTCTGCCGGGTTTTTCCATTCTCTCTTTCAGAAACATTTCCTGATCAAGATTTTCCCGGACTGACCTGTCGCGCGACCCCAATAAAACCAACGAACTTCCAGACCTACAATGACCTTATTTCGAGTCAATTCCTATTCTCTTTTGTATTTTTCGTCTGGGTTTTTCGAAGAGAATATGGGTTAAGGACCCCAGATAACTAAAATCTCAATTATCTTTGATAATTGACATTTCAGTTGTTCTTAACAGGTTTGCCCGATTGTCGGGACGACAATCTTCTTTCAGAGGAGGGAGTAGTGTTATGATTATCTAATTTCCTCTCAGAATGCATTCCATCGTGTCTGCATTCTTTTCTTTCCTCCAAACCTCTCCTCTGAAGTTAGCGTCTCTCTTCTATTATTTTTCATTCTTTCCTCTTATTTTGACACTTTAACATGTCTATTTTATATCGTCCCATTTATTTTAATAAATCCTTTCTATTATTTACCCACGTGCACTTCAATATAAATATCAGGGTCGTAAGATCATCTCATTTGAAAATTATTTTCAATTCATTCTATTCTATACCACTGGCCAAATTTTTCCCAGGAAAGATCCAAAAGAGACATCGCGTGTTTTTTTCATGCTTTTTCAAATGGGAATCATTCCATAAAATTTCGGGCAATAGTTTTTTCATGGGGAAACTGACTCTTCGCGGGGGTAGTTTGACCCCCAAACTTCATCCTTCGGAGACGATTCCAATGGTTTTTCTCATCATTCCCCATGAGCTTTTTTTTATACTGTAAAAAATTTCAAAGTGGGCCAATTCCAGGAAATTCATCTTCTTTTGCCTTTAAATTGCAATTTACAAAAGAATACAAAGAAAGGTATTTTGTATTTTTTATGCACTTTCAAATGAAATTTGTGTCATGAAATTCGGAGCGATATATATTTTTTTTATTGAATAAATGACATTTCACGGGGGTAATTTACCCCCAAAATTTCATTCCTCAGAGATGATTTCCATTTCTATCTTAATCATTTTCCATGAGCTTCCTGTTATATTGCAAAAAATTTGTCTAAATATTCTCCCTATGTGCTGTGACGAGGCATATTATTTATTTTTTATTGTTTTTACCATATTTTTTCCTAAACACACTCAGCCCCCTAAAAGTTAGAATCCCGCCATCGTTGGATCCCCCTTCCCCGGATTTTCCCCTCGTGACCCCTTTACCCTCACCCCTGGAATCAACGACGAACAGCCACCGAACGAAGTCATCAGTTCCGGCCCACCTAGATCGACTACAGGAGCCGGTGCCCCCCTAGAAACGTCCCAGAGACTAGCCCTGGAATAAATCTCCACCCTCGATGGCCTCATTCACACGTTCCTGACCTAGCATCTCGGCCCCCCACGAAGACATTTGACTGGTCCCGATTATTGGCGAGGTGTCACGATGAGATGACGAGATTAATCGAAAGGCGGGAAACGAAGACACCCGAATTGAGGAGAAAGAAGGAGAAGTGAGGAGAAAGACACACTCGTGCTACAGCTGCCCCGTGAATTGCCACGTGCCCACCTGAATTGATTAATCGTAAATCGTAAAGTTGCCCCGGAAGTTATTTTGGTGAAGAAAAGAGGATTATTGGATAGATTGGAGTCCATCCCAAATCTCGCTTTGGAGCCCCTGGAGTCTGAAGGAGGAACGAAGGCCCTGAGGACTATTTTTGAGGACTTTTCTAAAGGAGGACTTTTCTGAGAAGCCCTTTTGGTCGACGTGAGTANCCCCCCCCAACGGTGAGCCTACACATTCCTTTTCTTCCCCCCAGTCGAGTGATCAATTCATACATCTTTTCTTACTTATTCCCCTCGACACGACTAGCTTCTCCCCCCTTTTTGTGAATTAGAATCATCCCTTTGACGTGTACAAAAGTTGCCTGGCCTCCTCCCCACTTCCCTAGATCTCGAGTAAAGGCCTTTTTGACGTCTTCTGACGATCTATTTAATGTAAAGTTCAGAGAATATAATTCATTATTTAAACTAAACTCTTCATTTGCCCTCTTTCTTTAATTACCCTCTCCTCATTCCAGGAATTAGTTTATGGTAATTAAGGAAAAGGTCATAGTGCGCAATTGAAGAAATACCCCGGGATGTGGTCAAATTCATAGGACAGTTTCACCCCCTAAACCCACGTACTGGCCGATAAAAAAAAACGTGGCACTTAGTTTTGAGTCCTTTATAACATATTCAAGTTTCATCATACTCGGGGGCGGACACCTACCTAGTGTTCCTTATAAGTGATCCTTGCTTCGCCAGTCCAACCGCCACCTCATTGCCATGGATGCCTTCGTGTCCTGGGACCCATGCCAGAGTCACCCTGTTCTGTCTTCCGAGCCTTTCCAGCATTTCCATGGTCTCCCAGACTAACTTTGAGTCAGCACTGGATTTCATGAGTGCTTTGATGGCGGCCTGACTATCTGACCAAATATAAATATACTTGTTCATCGTCTGCCGATCCTCCAGTAGTTCTACGCATTTTTTAATAGCCAGAACTTCTGCTTGAAAAACTGTGGCAATGGCCCCTAGGGACCAACAGCTCTCGTATTGTTCTGCCGGCCCATACAGTCCCGCACCGAAGCGGTCTTTGTATCCCGAGCCTTCTGTATACCAGTGCTTGACATTAATACCTGGTGTCCTATTTATAGCTTTCCAGTTTTCCCTCTCAGGAATATAGTTCTGAAAGGCTGGCCGGATCTGGTATTTCCTGGCCATTCTGTCTTGAGACATGTTCAAGGGAGTTTTCCTGAGGATATTCAGTCTTGCGTGTGCCGCCCTCGCCTGAACCCATTCCCCCTGGCACATAAGCCTGTATGCAGCTGATTCTGCCTTACTCACTACCAGAAGATCAAGTGATGGTAGGTCAAGAGCGACTTCCAGTGCGTCGATAGGTGTAGTTCTCATGGCCCCGGTCGCCGCCCTCAGGAAGTTATCCTGGAGGGCCTTTAGCCGGATCCTTATCTCCACCTTCTCCGCCCTGGGCCACCAGACCAGAGCGGCATACGTGAGCCGCGGCAGCAGAACCATTTTGTACAGGCACATGCTGATTTTTAGGACTAAAGCCCCAATTTCTGCCCATGGCTCTTCTGCATGCCCACAGAGAGGCATAGGTTTTGCCTATCCGTGGCTTTATATGCTCATTCCATAGGAGCTTCGGGTCTAGTTGAACCCCTAGGTACCTTACTGAGGTAGCGTAAGCAATTTCCGCTCCCCCAAACCTCAGTGGTTCAGGAGTCACGACTTTTTTTTTCTGGTGAATATCATGGTGGACGTCTTCTCAGGGTTAATTGATAGTTTTGTCTCACCACACCATTCTTCCAGCGTTTTCAGAGAATAGTTTTGTCTATTTCTCAGCACATTGAGGAACTTGCCCCTGGCGATGATAGCCACGTCGTCAGCGTAGCCATATACCAAGTTCCTGTTCTCTCAGTTTCTCTAGGAGCTCGTCCACCACGAGGCACCATAGGAGTGGAGACAGAATCCCACCCTGCGGACACTCGCCTACGGGGCAGCCCTCCACTTTCGCTTCGTTGTGAGCTGCGGTTAGTGACCTGCTCGTCGACATGCTTTGTGTCCAGTCAATCATAGTCTCTGGGTAGCCTCTCTTTGACATGGCTTTCATTATGACATCGTATCTACTACGATCAAAAGTTCCCTCCATGTCGAGAAAGATTCCCATTGCGTAGCCCTTCTCCTCTATCTCTTCCTCAACCTTTGCCACAAGGCGGTGGTAATTGCGAGGAGGACAGGGGTTGGTCTATCAGCAGTGAGTTTTTTATGTATCTATTTATCAACCTCTCCAACATTTTGAGAACGAAGAAGGTTAGACTGATGGATGTGAAGGCTTTTGGCTTGACATAGCCATTCTTTCCAGGCTTGGGTAGGAAAACGATCTTTGATTCCCCCCACCAGCGGTACGGTTCTCAGAGCCACACTGGCTCTGAGTATTTTCGTGAGTGGCCCCAAGATGATGTCCATCCTCTTTTGTAAGAACACTGGGTAGATGTCATCTGGTGCGGGTGCCTTTAGTGGTTCAGAGGACTTAATCACCCATTCTACCCCCTGTGGTTACACGATTTTGGCTGCTAGAACCCAATTTCGCGATTTGTATCGGCGTCCAGTTACCTTGGGGGCCTGTTGTAAGCCGTCTTGTCTGGTGAAGCCAGGAAAGTGCACTTCCAGCAGAAGTTCCAGTGTCTCTTCCGAGGTCCAGGTATAGCTGCCATCTGGCTTGATCAGGCAGCCTAGACTGGCGCTTCCCTGCCCCCCCCCAGGACTTTTAGTAGCCTAGAGGCCTCGGAGAGACTCTTGATTCCACTGCTGACCCTCTTCCAACCCTCATTACTGTCTTTCACCAGGGCTTTGTTGTATTTCCTCTAGAGACACCTACGTTCTTCCATCGTTTGTCTCTTATGTGAGTTTCCGTGAGAGTTTTTAACCCTGTTCCATGCCTTCCTCAGTTGGTCCCTCAGGTGTGCTAGCGTGTCATTCCACCAGCTCATCATTTTGGTTCCTTTGCGAGTGCGTATGCTACAGTTGTTTTCATAAGAACATCTGATCGCCTCTCCAAAACATTCGGCTGCATATTCCAGTCGTCCCTTGTTTTCAAATCGGCAGGGCTCATCCTGGATCCTCAGTGAAACATCCGCTTTGTATCCCTTCCAATCGGTGTTCCTTGGATTTCTCCTTTGGATCCACTTTGCCAGTTAGACTTGGGCGTATCTGGCTATGATCTAAGCCCGAGGGTTCCCTGAAGACCCTCCAGTCCCGTACCGAGTCCGCTATGCCTGTTGTGCAAATGGTCATGTCCAACACTTCCTGTCTTCTGCAGTCCATAAAGGTCGGTTCATTTCCCCTGTTCAGAAGTAGAAGATCGTTCCCCATCATGAAGTCGTATAGAGCTTCTCCCCTTGCAATGGCGTTTGAGTTTCCCCACCCCAAATGGTGGGAGTTAGCGTCACATCCAAGCAGGAGTTCCAGCCCACCGTCCCTTACTCTGTTTCTAAGACCCTCCACCTCTGGCGTTGGGGAGAGTTCTATGGAGTCATAGGGTAGGTATGCTGACCCTATCATGAACTCCAAGACTCGGTTTTCCCGTGTCAGGGCTTTTATTTTGGCTACTGCCAAATCCTCTTTACTGAGTTGAGGTAGGAAGGTGGCTTCCATCCCTTTGATGAGGATGCAAGCCCTTATCCTGTTCTCCCTAGGGTTCACGTGGAGTAACTTTCCACAGCCCTCTAGGCCTCTCATGGTCCCATCTACTAACTAAGGTTCTTGGATGAGAGCTATGGCTGTCTGCATTTTAGCAAGCGTCCTACAGAGTATAGCTGAAGCGCTTTTGATATGATGCAAGTTAATCTGGACTATTTCGATCGACTTGTGAGCCATCGTTCAACTTGTTATCTTCTGTCGCCCCTGTGCCCCCACTGCGGTTCTTCTCGAGCATCTTCACCGATGCTCTTTGAATCCCGCAGTGGGGTCTGAAGTTGCAGGTCTTTACGGCCCGCAGTGTTTTCTCACCAACGAGGGCAGCGAAGTGGGCGCTCGAAGCTCCCGTACTTTCGCTGCTTTTGACCACTCGCCAGTCATCCGGTGATAATCCTGGGTTTTGCCTACCCATGAGTTTAATTGCCTCCTCGGCAGTCACTTCCTCATCCTCCACGTATACCACGACCCTGTGGCGCTTTGGTATCTCCTCAGGGCTCAGCACGCAGAAGGACGTTTCCCCAATTTTGTTATCAGGGAACAGGCTTTTAAGCCACGTCCTCGTCTCCTCGTCGGAACAGCCAATGATGGCCGCTCCGTCTCTTTCCCAGACGCCCTCAAAGATCGGCACCTTCGTCCCCTCTGTTATGGAGAGGATCTGGGACCTCAACAGTCCCTTCAGGCCCTTGATCTCCTCTTGGGTGATCTTCCGGTCCGGGTAGCCCTCGGAAACCAACGCCAGTTTCAGCATCTTCGATGCCGCCTGTGCGTAGGTACCACCAGTCTTGGCCCGTTTTTCTGGCCGATTTATTTGAGGGCTAAGGGTGTTATGCTCGGGTGTTGGGCGCTTCACACCCTGCACCGTTGCGTCACTCCCAGCAGGTTTCCCCTGGGCTCCTTTAGCTCTGAGGGTCCCCCGTTCTCTCTTGAAGGAGCGTCTCACGGCTCCCCTGAACTTCGGTCTGATCCCATTCGTCCCAGAACCGTCTTTGTCAACTTCCTGGTTTGTCAACGCCCCAGGAACTTGGTTATTGTTTATTTGTATTGGGTTATTAGTGTCCATATTTGGTCCCACGAGTATAACGGCGAAGCGGTCTCACCGAGTCATAGCCGTGAATGCTGGGGTTTGGCTGATATACTCGGGGGTCGCCCGGTATCCGACGGCACCGTTGATGCAGCACGGTAGCTAACACCTTGGCTTGGGGAGTTGGTCCGCGACGGAGCTTTAGGCTCACCGTTCGGCTTCACGGTTGGCTTGCCCTATTACCACCATTAGCCAGTCTATTAGCCAGTTTTTTTACTAGCCCCCTTCCAGGTCTCCGGTGTCTCACTCCGATTCCTGTCGTGAGCCAGCTAGTCCATCTGGCTGTTCTCCTATCCGCCACCCGGAGACGCGTTCGGTTGGTAACTCAACCCTGTTCTCTGCACCCCGCCATGGGGTTTAGAGAACCCGAGACGTGTGACTGAATTTTTACAGATTTTTTCTTCGAGTTTAAAATTATCTTCAAAATAGAAATATATTCGCGGTCTTTTCTTGTTTTGAAAGGATCAAACAAAAGGTTTCAGAACACGGAACGACAAGTCTATGTAAGTTACATAACCTTTCAGAATAGCAGTGCTTACGATGGCAACTGATAAACAGCACATTCGGCACTGCATTTTATACGAATTCCAACAAGGAAAAAATGCTTCTGAAGCATGGGAATCAATGTGTGGTGCCGACGTTGTATCTTATGAAACGTGTAATTATTGGTACAACCGTTTTAGAAGTGGTGATTTCGATCTGACTGACCAGCCGCGTCCTGGACAGCCTCGAAAACAGGTCAGACGGCGACTGCGGAACGCTACAGCCGACAACTGAACAAACTGAGCGAAGAACTTGATCGGAAAAGGCCATTTACTGGGCAAGGGAGCAGGTAAGTCATACTGCTGCATGACAATGCTCGACCTCACATTGCTCGCGCGACTCAGAAGACTGTCTTAAACTTGGGATGGGAAATTCTCTCGCACGCGGCATATTCACCAGACTTGGCCCCATCCGACTATCACTTGTTCCGGTCCATGCAGCACGCCTTAGTAGATAAACAGTTTAAAACGCTGGACGATGTGCGTAAATTCTTCGATGACTTTATCGCCTCGAAGCCTGCAAGTTTCTTTCCCGATGGCATTCGAATGTTACCTAAGAGATAGCGCAAGGTCATACAAACTGATAGACAATATTTCTAAGATTAAGTTCTTTGTTCTCTATTTTTCTTAATTAAATAAATTTACTGAAAAATCTGTAAAAATTGAGTCACATACCTAATATAAATTCCCAACAGTTAGTTTTCGAAATGGCGCTTTAACCGGGTGGCAACACGTGCACCTGCCAACCCGGTGATCCGGGTCCAAAATTTTTCTCTGCTATATTTTTATTTTTATTTTTACTTGTTATTCTTTCATTTAACATGAAATATTTATTTCATGAGAATTTGATAACTAGAAATATGTTTGAGGGATCTATTCAATGAAAGGGGTCGTTCCCCCCTCAGCGGCATGTCTTTTGAAGACGACGTCGGCGCGCTGGGAGGCTCCCTGGAGTGGAGGGCCTCAAAGTTCGGGCCCAAGGGCCACAGGAAGTAGGTGGTGCGTGGAAAATGGCCGATAGATGAAAATGGGTGGCGGGGCGAAAAGGGGTGGTGGGTGGTAAATGGATAGTGGGTGGAAAGTGGGTGGTGAAAGAAAAAATTCTGGTGGGTGGAAAATGGCTGACATGTGGAAATTGGCAGGTAGGTGTTGGCGAGGGTCCGGATGTCGCTCTCCAGGACCCTAACAGAACCGTCCTTGAGGCGTCGGAAAGACATTGCGCTTTCGAATTTTTTTTTGTTTTGAAGCGTATAACAATGAATTGTAAAATTGAATGACGCAAAGAGTGGACAATACGTTTTCTCTCTCTCTTTCTTGTTTTGAGGTCGCTGAATTTTTTCTGATTATTGTATAGTGCAGGAAAAAATTCCAAGACCACCATATTTTTCGAGCTGACATGGAGACGAATATATTTTTCTGGAAACTTTCACGTAGCTGAAAAAATGTCGAGGTTTTTCGTAAATGAATAATACAAGGTATACCAATTACTTTTTCTTTAATTCATGTAAAATGATAAGATACATTTTTGGGCTTACAAATGATATTTTTTTTCCAATTCAAAATTATTTACAATCAGAAGATATTATTATTATATAGTCTTTAGTATGAGGGCATTCGGTTAGCCCCTCCCGCAAAACCATCAAACTCGTCGAAGCAGAAGTGGAACATTTCACCAAATAATTGATACAAATATCACAGATTCTGTTGAGGTATTGTACGACGCAGATCATCCCTGGCCAGAAGGTAATTCTCCTCGAAATTGTTGCGTATGCGATAGTGGAGTACTTGAGTGACTGGCATCCTGTTGTATTTCATGTACTTCATGGCAACACTTGTAATCGCCCGGACCAGAGACACCTTGTATTCTTTGAGAGGCAATGAGTCCAAAAAGTTGAACTACTGTTTGATCCATGGAGCTTTGTTTTCTAATGTGGTAATGCTGGAACTCATTGCCTCTCAGCATAATGAGGGGTTGTATTACAACAGTACGTATAAAGACCACACAAGGGTTATCTTAGCTGCGATGGAATCTCACTTTGATATCCCCAAAGTGCTTAGCAGGTACATTGTGGATGGCTTTTGGGTGAAACTTCTCTGAATCAAAGTAGTCCGTAATGGCATCCAGATCTTTGTACAGAAGGCCCCATTCCTCCCGTGACATTGATAGCACGCCACGGTTGGGGCGTACGGCCATAAACTGCACCACAGGAATAAATTGACCGAGACAGGTAACTTGTAGACCGTCACGAATTTGGTTCGTCTCCGACTTATTGAGAGTTATAACTGGCGACAGTACCACCTGCTATTCAACACCACTGCACTCTTTTTCGTTGATATTTTCCATGGTAAAAAAAAAAGATGAACGATATTGAATCGACTAAATGAAATGCACTGCGAGCAGCCGCATTTTATAGCGTTAGGTAGGAGAGTGGGAGCACGTTTAAACCCCCCACCATTCACATAAGTACCCTATACTAACCACACATTACCCTCACCGTAGGGAGTGCTGCGGCGTCGGCGTCACGTATGTTCCCCCACTACCGTGGATTTGATATGATGTATATTACTCCCACCTCTATCATGCTATCCCCACCACTGTGAATGTTTTTTCTAATACGCGTAACGTCGATTTTTTTCTGCATCATTCGTGAAAAATATTTTTGACTGTCAAAATGGATAAAATTTTGAGAGATAAAGACGTCGAATTGTTCGATAAATATCTCGCAGATCTGTCACCAAGTGAGAATTACAGGGAAAAACAAAAGCTAGATTCCGTCAGAAACACATACGTGTATATGTTGATAAACACACGGTGGATGAAAAGTACATACCGCCGAAAAAACGAAAGATCGTGGCCAAAAAAACAAGAATAAGGAGGAGCAGAATAAACAATTCGAGATATGTAAACTGCGAAATCCTTGGAACACTCACTTACAACTTCATATTCTTCAGGATAGTCTCCAGTGACAAGTCTCCACCGTTTGAGACTATGGAGATATTCCCTGAAGCATCCATGTCCTGTAAGCATCTGTGTCAGGTAGTCGTTGACTTGTCTATGGTTTCTATCTACCCAAGCGTCCACCTGTGGAATTAGGCGATGAGTCCACCGTCTTTTGGTTGAGTCGTCCCACAGCAACTGCCATTGACGAATGCTGTTACGCCTCTCCTCCATTCTCAAATCTTCTGAGCTCAGTGATCCTTTCCGCTGGTAAAGGGATCTTCGTTCTTCGGCTAACACTTCAATGGGCAGCATTCCGGTGGTGACACACCGCATCCTCAGACACTGTGCGATACGCGCTGGTAACTCTAAGGGCACTCAGCCGGTAGACGAGTGCCACTTTCCGCCGTGATCCCTGCCTCTGTAGTGCGTCAGCCCAGATAGCAATGCCATATGTGAGGATTGACGTGACCACTGATGACAGTAGCGCTCTTCTTCTCTGCTTTGGGCCTCTTACGTTGAACATGAGCCGGGATAGGATGGTTCTGACTCCAGATGCCTTGATTCCTATGTGCTCTGCTTGTTGCTTAAAATTGAGTCGGTTATCAATCATCATCCCCAGGTAGCGCAGGTACGGTTGGGACGTGAGTTCATGATCCCCGACTCGCAGGGTGATCGTCTCTACCTGATTTCTGTTGGTGATGAGTACGGCGTCCGTCTTGTGTTCTGCCAGCTTCAGGCCAACTGTATCCATCCATCGACGGATCTTCCCGAAGGTCATGTTGAATATGAAGGTGATCTCCTCCAAGTGTTTCGTCACAATGACTAGCTACGTCGTGTACAAATGACACGAGTCTCGCCCCTCCTGGCAGTGCTAGTATCAGCAATCCATCGTACATGATATTCCACAATAGGGCTCACAACACCGAACCCTGAGGAACTCCTCCAGTGATTCTTTACTCTTTAGGACCGATCTCCGTATCATACTTGAGGACTCTGTCGGTGAAGTAGCTAGGTACCATCCTCCGCATGTATCCGGGTACTGTCATCCTGGACAATGCTTCCATAATGCAATCCGACTTAGCTGAGTTGAAGGCGTTCTTCATGTCCAGTGCCGCCACTAGACAGTACTTCTTCGTACCTCTTTTCCACCGTGTGCCTGAAATCGCCTCCCTGGCGGTGTTGACTACAAGCTCAATGGCGTCTAGAGTGGAGCGACCTTGCCGGAAGCCATATTGGTTACCAGCCAGTAGTGGCTCTACTGCTTCTTCCATCCTTTGATGCATAATGCGCTCCAAGATTTTTCCTGCCGTGTCTACCATGCAGGCGGAAAGTGGGCGGATGATGTGATGAGGTTTCGTCCGGTGGTTTCTTTCCCTTGGGGAGAAGCACAAGCCTCTGCTGCTTCCACTTGGCCGGGAAGTTGCCATCCCTTAAGCACTCGTTGTAGACGTCCAAGAACAGATCTGGAATCGCATGAATAGCTGATTTTAGCGCGATATTGGGAATTCCATCAAGGCCAGGCGCCTTGGTATTACCCATTCTGTTGCAGGCTTTCATCAATTCTTCTTTGGTAATTGGTGGGACCATTATCTCTTTTTCCTGTTCGCCAGTGCAGTGAAGCTCTGGTTGTTGCGGGAACAGCACCGTGACGATTCTCTCCATTAGCACGGGACACGTAACGCTAGCATTGATTGACTCTTGAGTCGCATCATCACCTTATACGGTCTCCCCCATGGATCGCCTTCCACCTCATTAAGGAGCTCACTCCAGGATTGCTTCCGGCGTGCCTCCTTATATTGCATTTCCAACTCCTCAAAGTTTGACTTCTTACGACCACGCTGGGATAATCTTCTGGCTGCGTTACACTGTTTCCATAGGACGGCAATCGTGTCATTCCACCAATACACTGGTGGATGCAGGTTTGTGGTACGTTTCCTGGACATGGTGGCATCGCAGGCTTCTGTCAGTCTCTTCATGATGTTATCTACTTTTTCAGTAGCATTACTGCCACTGATCGGGCGGTCGTCCAGTGCTATCGAATAAGAGCTGGGATCGAAACTGCAAATGCTCCAGCCACTGCAGTTGGTCTTCTTAGACGTCATGGTGACTCTCTGGCGAGTACGTGCCTCCCAGAATATCGCACGGTGATCACTTGCTGTGTAGACATCTGCTACTCTCCATGAGCAGTTCCCCTTTGCAAGGGTGCTACTCACGAAGGTAATGTCCACAATCGAGCTCGCCTCTCCCCTCATAAAAGTGGGTTCATCGCCGCGGTTCATTAGAACAACATCCAACGCTGACATGGCTTCCAGTACAGCTTGCCCTCTGGTGTTCGTCTCCTTACTCCCCCAGTCGACTGCCCAAGCGTTGAAATCCCTGGCTATTACCACGGGAAAGTGCTGCTTCGCATCGAGAGTCAATCTATCCAGGAAATCTGTAAACTCATCCGTAGCAAGGCTCGGTGGGGCGTAGCAGCTATAGAAATAGATTCCATCAACCTTAGCCCTCACAAAGCCATTCTGTATGCTGTCACTCGTGGTACTGTGGAATGGTTGATTTCCACAGGCCCAGATCGCAGCCTTCTTGCTGGGGTCAGTGACCCAGGATCCAGCGTCCAGGTGACGATATGACTCTGAGATGATGGCAAGATCGAGCTTCGACTCCCATACCGTGCTCAGGCATCGCGTGAATGGCTGATTTCAGCGCGACGTTGGGGATTCCATCCAGACCAGAAGCCTTGGTGTTCCTCACTCTCTGGCAGGCTTCCATCAGTCTTTCTCGGGTGATTTCTGGGACTACCAATTCCTTCCATCGTTCGGCTGTATGTTGAAGTTCCGGTTGTTGCGGGAACAGCACCTTCACAATCTCTTTAAGGAGTACAGGACACGTTGGCGATGGCATTGGTTGACTTTTGAGTCCTGTCATCACGACCTTGTAGGGTCTCCCCCACGGGTCGCTCTCCACCTCCGTAAGAAGCTCGCTCCCGGATTGCTTCCCGGTGCGTTTGATGGCTTTAGTGAGCTTCCGGCGTGTCCTCTTATACCTCAGATCTAGCTCTTCCCAGTTTGGTCTCTTGCGGGCCCGCTGAGACAATTCCTGACTGCATTACACTCCTTCCGCAGAGTGGCGATGGTATCATTCCACCAGTATACCGGTGGTTGCAGGTTTGTTGTCTGCTTCCTGGTCATGGTCGCATCGCAAGCGTCGGTTACCCTCCTCATGAGACTGCGCGGCTTTTCGGTGGCATTACTACCACTTACAGGGCGGTCATCGAGGGCTATTGAATAAGCGCTAGAATCAAAGGTGCTCACTCTCCAGCCAATACAGTTGATCTTTTTGGGCTTTGGACCGATTCTCCGGTCGGTAAGTGTTTCCCAATATATCGCACGGTGGTCGCTTGCAGTGTAGATATCAGTTACTCTCCATGAGCAGTTTCCCTTTGCAAGGCTGCTGCTCAGGAAGGTGAGATCCACAATTGAGCTCGCCTCTCCTCTTGCAAATGTGGGTTCATCACCACTGTTTAGCAAGACAACATCCAATACGGACATGGCCTCCAGTAGTGCTTGCCCTCTTGTGTTGGTCTCCTTACTACCCCAGTCGACTGCCCAGGAATCGGAGTCCCCAGCGATTGCCACGGGAAAGTGCTGCTTCGCATCCTCGGTCAGTCTGTTCAGAAAGTCTGTGAATTCATCGAGTGAGAGACTGGGTGGGGCATAGCAACTGTAGAAATAAATTCCGGCCAGCTTAGCTACTGCAAAACCAGTCTCTTTACCATTGGTAACGCTTTGGAACCGATGCTTTCCGCAGGACCAAATAGCGGCCTTAGCGGTGGCATCCATTTCCCAGGGTTGAGTGGCAAGGTGTCTATATGGCTCCGAGATCAGTGCAAGATCTGGCTTCAGCTCGCGCACGGTCTGCATAAGCAAATCGTGCGCAGCCTCACAATGCTTGAGGTTGAGCTGGAGTATCTTCATGCTCGTTTATTTCTCACCTTCTGGAGTGTCTCTTTAAAGGCGGGGCATCTGCTGCTACCAGCGATGTGGGCACAGTCCTTCGTGTTGCCTTTCTTGACGCACAAGGCGCATCGAGCCTACTTTTTGCAGGCAGCAACTTTGTGGCCATCCTCTCCGCACTTAGTACAGAGACTGGACCAGTCCACTTCATCGGTTTTTTACCATCGATGCTGCAAGTGTCACCGAGGCAGTCTGCGTACCCTCATAGGCCTTACGCAGTGATCCGATGGCGTCTGGCGAGATTTCACACGCTTCTCCCGCCGCTTTCTGCAGGGTTGCGAGGATCTCCTTCTTTGTCGTCATTTCGTCGAGATCTCGGATTCTTGCGGCCCCTCGAGATATCGGGCCTCTTGCGGCCCCTTACTAATGACCTCAGCATTATCGCCAAGGAGATCAGCTATGGTTTTTTGAAGTCCATGGCCTTGATCCGTGTTCTCCTCGGTGAGGATGATCAGCAGGTCACAGGTGGTCGTTCTGCGGAGCTTATCAACCGAAGTACGAACCTAGTCTTCGGGAAAGTCCTTCTTTACCCGACTGAGCATCTCGGCGTACTTCGCCTTGTCCTTCGGGCGAACAATCAGTGCATTGGGTCTTGTCACCGATTTTCGTGGCTTCTGGTGTTGGGGCTGCTGCTTCAGGTGCTGCGTTGAGCGCTACTTTTTCTTCTTTCTGCCTATTACCTGCTGCCAATCGTCCGCCGGCTGAGCTACCTTCTTGGTAGAAGGAGTTGGTCCTATCTCCCTCCGTTTTTTGGGTTCCTTCGTGTCGGTCCCCGGAGACGCCCGCTGTCTCCGCTTCGCTTTGCGGATCTCACGCTTGTCCTCGGCGATGGATTCACTATCCGTCTGCTCGACCTCGATTTCTTTCGTCGTCGTCTCCGTAAGTATGCGACTACGCGGCGTTGGTGGCGTGTGCCCAACTTTTGTAACCAAGACAGGGCGTTGGTGTGTGGTTCGTGTCTTCTCCAGAGATTTTAACCTCCTGAAGGCACTACCAATGCCAGCCAGCCTGGTTTTGATCTCTTTATGGACGTTCACTTTCGGTTCGGCAAACTCATGAAGCTCCTTAATGAGCCTTTCGAGACGATCCCACACCTGTGTCCTCTGCATATCGGCACTTGCGTCCAGTGCCACTTATTGGGCATGATGCCCGCTCTTATCTCCTTTATCTCCGCTTTGTGTTATAGTTGAGTCTTCCATTCTGTTCCCACGAGTACCGAGGAAATTTACTCGGTCTACTCCATCAGAGTCCCGACTGCCGGAGTAAGGTCACTTAATACACCCAGGGTGGGATCTGGTGCCCCAGGGACCACCGTTCGCGACGCCAACTACCCCTGGTGCCTTCCAGAGCTCGGCACGGTGAACACCTTGACATTGGGGTGAGGCTGTTATAAGGAGCCCACCCTGCACGCCACTTTTGGAGTTGGACTTCTCTCCCAAGATGTCCTGAAAAGGACACGCTTTGTTTTGACCTGCTTCTTAGTTTGGGTACATCCCTTAAGCACCTCCACCATCGACAAGGTTTACAGTTCGTAGGAGGGGTGTGTGCGTATGTGTGTGTATGTGTGTGTGTGTGCGGACGTATGTGACGCAAAAATATTTGGGCCACGATTTCTGTTGAACGAACGACGCAATTTCAATTTTTTTATCGATACATCCTGATATAACTTAGAACTGATTAGTTTGTAAAGACGATCGCCTCAGCAGATCTTTAGTTACTCGTAAAAAACATATGGCAAAATGTCAAAAGTGATGTTTTTTTCTCAAATTCCACGATTTCTTCTACAGTAATGATACAATTTGAATTTTTCTTCATGAAATCGATGCGTCTTTGTATCGAGTAATTATGATTGAAATAAAAGTGGAATCGTTTCAGCAGGTATTTAGTTATTTTAAAAATGCAACTTCCGGAATTTTTTCAATTTCTTTTCCATTTGAAATCTCTAAAATTCGAAAAAATGAAAACACTGAAAATTGATGGAATAGAATAAAGAAAAAAACATCAACAAATGTAAAAACCTGATTTTTACAGCTTTCCACTTCAAAAGAAGGTTATCATGAGAATGGTTTTTTCTGCTTGCAATCGAAGTTTTTGTTAGCCTATCGATATTACGATTTTAATTTCGATTATTGAAATTCATTCATTGTTTTTGTTATTTAAATTACTGTCATGTTAATTTTTTTCTGGAATCGCGTTGTCCATTTTTTTGTATTTTCTGTACCAAGGACTCATTGGAACAAATTTTCAAATTTTACGCGGGAGTCAATAAGGCAGAGCCGGGTTCGATTCCCGGCTGGGTGAAGCGGAAATTTTTTCTCTCTAAATTCTAATTCTCTTAGAATTCTTTAATGCCTAAAGGAGGTTAGGCGGTGTTTGAGGTGAATTTGAGAGTGAATTTCTGTGGTTCCCGGTAGCTTAGTCGGTAAGAGTGCCCGGCGCGTATCTGGGAGACCCGGGTTCGATTCCCGGCTGGGTGAAGCGGAAATTTTTTCTCTCTAAATTCTAATTCTCTTAGAATTTTTTTTTTTTTTTTCTTTTTCAATGCTTTTATTGTGAAAAAAAAAAAATTCTAAGAGAATTAGAATTTAGAGAGAAAAAATTTCCGCTTCACCCAGCCGGGAATCGAACCCGGGTCTCCCAGATACGCGCCGGGCACTCTTACCGACTAAGCTACCGGGAACCACAGAAATTCACTCTCAAATTCACCTCAAACACCGCCTAACCTCCTTTAGGCATTAAAGAATTCTAAGAGAATTAGAATTTAGAGAGAAAAAATTTCCGCTTCACCCAGCCGGGAATCGAACCCGGGTCTCCCAGATACGCGCCGGGCACTCTTACCGACTAAGCTACCGGGAACCACAGAAATTCACTCTCAAATTCACCTCAAACAAAACATTACATTACATTGTCCAGACAGCCTAATCTCTATCTATGAATCACGTGCCATCTGTGGCCTACTTGAACGACTACGTACCCCAGCGCCACTTTGTTATAGTTTCTGCTTTCTACAGACCAGGTGGAGGGTTTCTAGATCCCTAGATTGCGACTAGTTTGTTTTTGAATTTTTCTGTTCCGGTTTCGCCCAATTTTTCAGCGTTAAATTTTTAGTTCAATTTCTTTCTAAATGCGTGCATTTTTTTTTTCATTTTTTAAACGTCTCTTATGGAGTACACATGTATTTTCCATTCGGTTTTCGTCTCCTTTTTTTCGTTTTTGAATTGTTCCATTCCGGTTTTTCTCCAATTTTTTAGTGTTGAAATTGTTGGTGACAGAAATTTTTGCTCGCTTTCTCTCCCGTAGAAATTTTTCCTGGTGGATTGTTTTCTTGAAAAACTTATTCGCCGCATTTTCCGTAGATTTTTTTTTCCATCAAATTTCCATCGTTTTTATATTTTCAGATGCGTGCAACCAGTTCTGAAGGATCTCCCATCGAGGATTTATAAAACTTCCACATCCTATTCAGTGGGCTGCCATCATCCCAACCACAGTACAGAAAATTGGGATCTCGAGCAGTCGAAGTGACTTCCCCCCCTCGTCGCGGCGAAAAAAACAAAAAACAATTTCAGAAAACAATGTAATTTTTTCGCATTAAGTTTTAAATTAAAAAAGATGTATTTTTCACGTTTAGTTTTCTTGAATAAAAAAATTAAATCTGCTTTTCTCCTTTTTTATTTTGAAAAACAAGCAGGGGTTCGAGCTTTTTTGGCCGAAGCCATCTGACCGTTACTTTATGTGTTATAACTCTTTTTCTTTTTTTCACTTCTACCAATCCCATTGGTAGTAAGCTTCCGAATGGATCTGTAATAATACTATTAAAGAAAGAAAAAAATGAAACACCAAACCCGCTCAGGTTAGATATCAACAATGTCAGTGGAAATAATTGCCTCCTGATGAAAAAACAGACAAACGGAAATATCTCGAAAACTTTGTATGAACGGGTATATATGTTTTAATTGATTCGGATAGAAGACATCGAAACAAATATTTTGAAAAAAAAATTGAAATCGGTTGCGTAGTTTTTAAGATATTGCACATGAAAGGTTTTTAGATAAAGTCAAATATCTCGGAAACTACTCATGCGATTGAGCTCATTTTCAATAGGAAGGATTATTATCACGAGAGGAAGATTCTGTCCAAATTTCAAGTTGATATCTCAATTTTTGTACAAGCTAGAGTAATTACAAGGATTTTTATGAAAAAACAGAAAAACGGAAATATCTCGAAAACTTGGTATGAACGGGTATATATGTTTTGATTGATTCGGATAGAAGGCATCGAAACGAATATTTTGACAAAAAAAATTGAAATCGGTTGACTAGCTTCGAAGATATTAGCGAAAAACGATTTAAAAACGAATAGATTTTTCTCAAAAACTATTTGATTAATCGGGCTGAACTTTTGCATAGAGTTAGTCCTCGTTAAGGTCTATAATTTGACAAAATTTCAGATCTTTTCCAAATTTTCAATTTTCCAAAAATCGTCCACCGCAAAGGTGGCAATGGACATTGACACCGACAGACATGGTCGCCAAACTTCGTATTTTTACGTTTCAGACCATTCTACATCATTTCCAATCAAAATTAGAAAATGTGAAAACAGTACCATTACAATACTTGCATTTGGAAGCAAAAAACAAGGCGAATATTTTGAAAAAAAAAAAAGTGAAATCGGTCCACTAGTTTTCGAGATATTATACATAATCGATTTTCATAAAAAATAGAATATCTCTGGAACTACTGGGCCGATTCAGCCCAGTTTCAATCCCAACTGTCCTTGTTATAAGACGGAGATCCTGTCCAAATTTGAAGTTGATATCTCCATTTTTGCGAAGGCTAGAGAGCGTACAACGATTTTTGGAAAAAAACAGAAAAGTGGAAATATCTCAAAAACTTTGCAGGAAAGGCTATATAGGTTTCGATTGATCCAGATAGAGGGAGTTGAGACAAACATTTTGAAAGAAAAAAAAATGACATCGGTCAAGGATTGCAAAGCTTCCATTCGGAAGCAAAAACTGAAAAAATTTACATCCCTCTAAAATGAGTATTTTGGAAAATAAGCAGAGGTTCGAGCCCATCCGACAGAAGGCATGTGACCGTTCCTTTTTGCGTTATTAGTCCGTTTTTTTATTTTTACCAATTTCATTGGTAGTAAGCTTCCGAATATATTCGTAGCGATTTCCTGTCCTTGTGGCAGGCATACAATCGTAACCATATGCTACAGGGTGTCTACAGAAAAATATTCAACCCTTTAATAAAATAGATTTATATAAAAGTTAAATATCTCCGAAACTATTCAGCCGATTACGCCTATCCAAGATAGGAGTTTTCAATATTGTAAGAGCTATTATCACATCAAATTTTAACTTGCTATTTTCATTTTTTCTCAAAATATCGTGCGTACAAGAACAAAAACATTTAAAAAACCAAAAAACGAAAATATTTCTGAATCTTTATATGGACGGGTGTATATATTTTGATTGATCTAGATAGTGGCCACCGAGACAAGTATTTTGGAAAAAAAATTGAAATCCGTCCAGTAGTTCATGAGATATTTGAAGAAATATATTTACACAAAAGGTTGAATATCTCAAGAACTGCTCGGCCGATTGCGCCCATCCACAATACCAACCTTTTATATCATAAAAACTAGAAGCATACAAAATTTTAACTCATTTTCGTGTAAACAAGATTTTTCATGAAAGAACGGAAAAACGGCAATATTTTCGAATTCTGTCTGAACGGGTATACATAATTTGATTGATCTAAATAAAGTCCATCGAAATGAGTATTTTGAAGAAAAAAAAATTAAAATCGGTTGCGTAGATTTTGAGATATTGAGGAAAAACAAAATTAAAAGAATTTGTTATATCTCAAGAACTACTAGGCCGATCGGGCTGAAATTGCGTACCAAAGTGAAACTCAATCATAGCTACCATAAGCAAAAATTTCAGACTTCTATCGACAAATTTCACCGTATTTATGTTGAGTTTTCTAAAAATTGATCACCAGAAACCGAAGTTGTCACACACATGCATACAGACATGACCCTAAAACATGTCTCCACGTTTCATAGCATTCTAGACTATTTGTCATGAAAATGAAGAAATCGAAAAATCGCTCAAATACAAGGCTTTCATTCGGAAGAAAAACAAAGAAAAAGATCACGGTTATTCTTTTTTTTGAAAAAAATTTATTGGAAAAAAAACATCTATAAAAGAAAACTTGAATCTAAAAAACAAGAATCTTGAAGTGAAAAAAAATCATACCTATGAAAAAAAATTTTGCATGTAACATTGAAAATTTACATCTTGCTTACATCAACGAAAAATGCCTCTCTCTCTCTCTCTCCCTCTCTCTCCCTCTCTCTCCCTCTCTCTCCCTCTCCCTCCCTCTCCCTCTCACCCTCTCTCTCTCTCTCGCGCTCTCTCCCTCTCTCTCCCTCTCTCTCCCTCTCTCTCCCTCTCTCTCCCTCTCTCTCCCTCTCTCTCCCTCTCTCTCCCTCTCTCTCCCTCTCTCTCCCTCTCTCTCCCTCTCTCTCCCTCTCTCTCCCTCTCTCTCCCTCTCTCTCCCTCTCTCTCCCTCTCTCTCCCTCTCTCTCCCTCTCTCTCCCTCTCTCTCCCTCTCTCTCCCTCTCTCTCCCTCTCTCTCCCTCTCTCTCCCTCTCTCTCCCTCTCTCTCNTCTCTCTCTCTCTCTCTCTCTCTCTCTCTCTCTTCTCCTCTCCTCTCCTCTTCTCTCCTCTTCTCTCCTCTTCTCTCCTCTTCTCTACTCTCCTCTCCATGGATCTTCTCGGCAGAAAAACGCCTTTCCTCTCGGAGAGTTTACGCAGGCTGGAAGATCCTGGTATATGGCGCGTGCTCAGGTGGTAGATGGAGGGATAAAAAAATGGTGTCTACGTAAACCAAAATATTCTCCCCAATGTTAAGGTTTTGATCATGCTGAGAACTGGAAGGCGTCAGAGGTAGTCGACGTCGCTAACGCTCCTCCCTTGGACACCAGGTCCCATCTCATGCGTATTTAGCGACCTGACCCCACCAGCCGAAGCTCTGCAGGGGGCGGACACTTGTGGGAACAGAATGGAAGAGAAAAATACTAAAAAACCAAATGAAGATGAAGGAAAAATGAGCAGGCATCATTCCCAACACGCAGCACTTGATGCAAGTGTAGAGATGAAAAGGACGCAGGCGTGGGATCGGCTTGATCAGATGATCACTGAACTGTATAACTTCACCAACCCGAAGCCAGACGTCCACAAGTAGATAAAAACGAAGTTGACGTCTATCGCAACCGCCTATAGCAGGCCGAAGGAGACCGAGATGGCTAAGCCAAGGCAAAAAAGCGCTCAGCATCTCTTGCCTCCAGTTGTAGTGCGGACGTCCGCAACGTCATAGCACAATCAGACCCTTTCTGAGGCGATGGCGAAGGACACCGAGGCGAAGGATAAAGGGTCATACTCTGACATCCTCAGGCGAATGAAGCAGGACGCGACGGCCTGTCATTCCCAACAGTGCGTGGAGAAGATCCGGAGGATGGCTAACGGAGACATGTTGATCATCTCTCGAAAGAGCACACCGACAAAGCTCCCGTCCTACAGAACGCCATAACTGACCTCGTCGGAGATGATGCGGAGGTCCTCAGTAAAACACTGGAGGAAGATGTCGAGATCAAGCAAGCAAGGCATACGGAAGTACTCAGACCGCCTGGGTGAGACTCCCACTGGCAACGGCGACCAAAATCCTAGGAGAAAACGGCCAAATCAAGGTCGGGTGGGTCAATTGCCGAATCAGAAGAGTGGAGAGACCCCTGAAGTGCTTCAAGTGCTGGGACTTAGGGCACCTCTCCAACAAGTGCCCAAGTGCGGTGGACCGCTCCAAAAGCTGCATTAAATGTGGTGAAGATGGTCATCTGGTCGTAAAATGTGAGAAAGACGCCAAATGCGTCCTCTGCGTCGCGAAGGGTCGCATGGACAACTGCGCTGACATTGCTGGCAGTGGTAGATGCCCAGCATATAAGGAGGCACTCCAGGCGTTATAAAAAAATCGACAATGAGAGTACTTCAACTCAACCTCAACCACTGTGAGGCTGCACACGACCTGCTCGCACAGTCGGTGCGGGAGCTGAAGCCCGATCTCATAATGATTTCGGAGCCATACAAACATCTTAATGACCAGCCATGGGAGACGGACACCACCGCTAAGGCCGTCATTTGGTTCTGCGGTAAATATCCCTTCCAGAGCGGTGCCAACACAGCGGAGACGGGCTTTGTGAGAGATAATCTGTATGGGATTCACTATTACAACTTCTATGTTCCACCTAGCCTGTCCATCGACGAGTTCGCAGACTTCCTGGACCGACTGACCGCGGACGCTAAGTAGCACTTCCCCATAGCAATCGCTGGGGACTTCAATGTCTGGGCAGTCGACTGGGGCAGCAGGGAGACAAATGTGAGGGGTCAAACGCTACTGGAGAACATGTCTTTCTTGGACGTAGTACTGCTGAACAGGGGCGAAAAACCAACTTTCGAGAGAGGAGGGGCTAGTTCAATCGTGGACCTCACCTTCGTAAGCAGCAGCCTCACTAGGGAAAACTGCAACTGGGAGGTGATGGATATCTACACCGTTAGTGACCATCACGCGATGTTCTGGGAAGTATCCACCGTTCGGAAAACGACCAGCAGCCAGCAAAACCAACTCGCTTGGATGGAAGTCGAACGCTTTTGACTTCAGCACATTCCGAGCCAACGCGCCCTGAGATTTTGGAGAAAATCGTAGCGGTGCTGTTCCCACAACAACCGGAGCTCGACTTCTTCATCGAGAAGTGCGATACAGAGGTGATCCCACCAGTCACACTCGATCAGCTGCTGAAAGCTTGTGGCAGATTCGGGAACGCCAAGGCACCAGGAACGGAGGGAATTCCGAACGTCACCCTGAAGGTTGCAATCAACGCAGCGCCAGGAGCCTTCCTGAGTGTCTATAATGTATGTCTGCAGGAGAAGATTTTCTGAACCAAGTGGAAGCAGCAAAGACTGGTGCTCCTTCCGAAAGGGAAGAAGCTACCAATACGGTTTCCGTAGAGGTCGTTCCACGCTTGATGCCATCAACCTAGTCGTCTCCATTGCACGGGATGCAATCTCTGGCGTGAAATGGAAATGGCGCGCAAAGCAGTACTGTCTGGTAGTAACGCTGGACATCAAAAATGCCTTCAACTCTGCCAGATGGGACGGCATTATGGAGGCCCTCTCAAAGCTGAATGTGCCAAGATACCTGTGGGAGATGGTGCGAAGCTACTTCACTGACAGAGTCCTGAAGTACGATACAGACACTGGTCCCAAAGAGTACAGAGTCACTAGTGGTGTTCCCCAAGGCTCAGTGCTTGGCTTCCTCTTGTGGAACGTCATGTACGACGGTCTGAAGTTAACGTTACCCAAGGAGGCTACACTCATCGCGTTTGCGGACGATGTAGCTCTGGCGAAACGCCTGGGGGAGATCAATTATATTTTTGATACTACCTACGACAGGATTCTTCAATGGTTGGACTCAGTGGGACTGATGTTGGCAGACCACAAGGCGGAGGCTCTGCTGATCACGAGCCGACGGAAGATTGAAACCATCATGCTGCATGTCTGGAATCATGAAATCACGTCCCAACCATCGCTACGACACCTGGGAATGATGATTGATGTCCGGCTCAGCTTCAAGCAGCAAGCGGAGTACGTCAGTACTAAGGCGTTTGGAGTTGAGACCGTCCTTTCTCGGCTCATGCCGAACATCGGAGGGCCAAAGCAGAAGAGAAAAGCATTGCTGTCATTGATTGTCATGTCGGCCCTCACATATGGCATCGCCCTCTGGGCCGACGTACTTTTCATCCAACACGTACGATGAAAATTGGCATCGACTTACTGTATGAGCGCCTTCAGAGTGGCTAGTGCATTCCGTATGGTGTCAGAAGATGCCGTGTGTGTCATCGCAAGGATGATCCCCATAGAAGTACTTGCTGAGGAACGGGAACGCCTTTACCAGCGAAAGAGGGCAACAACGTTGAGCGCAGGTGAGCTAAGGACGGAAGAGAAGACCAGCAGTCTGTATCGATGGCAGTTGCTGTGAAATGCCTCGACCAATGAGAGATGGACTCACCGCCTGATCCCGCAACTGGATGCATGGGTTAACCGATTACATGAAGAGGTTCATTACTATTTGACACAGATGCTCTCAGGACACGGTTGCTTCCGGCAATATCTTCATAAGTTCAAATATGAGGAATCGTCGGAGTGCACGGCCTGCACAGGAGTCTCCGAAGATGCGGAGCATGTGTCCTTCGTGTGTCCGCGTTTCAACGTGCCCCGCAGCATTCTAGAGACTGCACGCGGAGAGAGGATTCAGCCTGATAACCTGGTGGAAGCAATGCTTTCATCAGAGGCAGTCTGGAAGGCAACTAGCGCATTCGCAGCTGAAGTTCTAAATGACCTACGCAGGGCGGAATGTGAAAGAAATAGAGAAAAGGGGAAGAGGAAGCAATGAAAGGAAGGAAGCGCTGACTTCGACCGGCCGAAGGAAGAGCTACAGCTAAATCCTCCCCCCGTGCTGTAATGCCTAGCGGCGGTTCCACGGGGGAATAGGAAGCAGGTGATAGGGATACGTTTTTAGTCCGTATTGGTTGCACATTCGCCGAGCTAAAACAAGCCAGGTCCCACCAACCTTGGCAGCTCGTTATCGCCACCATCCAGACCAGACTGAGTCGGATACTACACTCGGGGAATTTCCAAACCCGAGTGTGTGCGTAAATGCATTTTTCCCTCTAAAAAAAAAGGAAAAATCTCTCTCTCTCCTCTTTGCTGATCTGAGGACTCTTTCATCCTTTTTTTAAATTTTTTTTCAAGACATAATGTACAGTAGAAGGGTCAAAAGAGCACAGTCCCGAAGCTTTAAAACCATTCATAACATTATCTCCATCTTTTTCATTTGCAAAAATTTATTACTCTTAAAACCAATCTGAATAATGAATGAATGTAAAACCATCTCTGATGATGACTTAGCTTAACATGAGACTCCTACATTTTATGCGCGCGCATGGCGCGCGCCATTTTCCTGATAATGATTAAAATTCGAAGAACTTAGATAATGCCTATCGCACGCGGAACATACCTGACACATGATGAGGCGAGAGCCACAACGGGATCAGGAAAAACAAAGTCCCCAAAATCTAAATATATCGTAGGATAAATACAAAAGAAAATGTTCAAGTGAACATTCCATAGTGAATATGGCTCGACGGCTGCTAAGTGCGCCCCTACGGCAAAAATCATTTGTGCGTATAAGTTACGCGCGACAGAAGTGAAACTTCATGGTATTCGTCGACAAGACGGACACTAGGGAGAGGGAATGTTTCAGAAATATTAATTTCCCAATTTTTTTTCCAAATTTAATTAATCATTAATTCATTATCCTGATGCTCATATGTGAAGAATGATACAATAGGTTCGTGATAACTAAAATGGGATACATAAACTGTCGAACGAAGCTGATCCAAGTATTCGTTCGAACACTGCATCAATCGTTGTTCCAGATTTTGTTGTTGAGATTGTTGAATCATTATTCATTTTTAAATTGAATTAATGTAATAATAAAATAATAATTATTATTAATCAATTAAATTTGTTTTTTTTTTCGAATTTCCAATTACATATTTTGACCATTATTTATAATTATGAATTGAGAGGAATAAACAGATATAATTTCTAATAGAATTGCAGAAGTATTTCGCAGCGAATGCGCTTCGTTTTTTTATAATTTTTTTTTCATATGTGAAATAGGTTATGACACTTACCACTCGTATTGGATGTATTCGATACGGAATTGTTAATTTGTATAACAGTCACTTTTTAGTTATGACGTTGATCTTTTTTTTTATCGTTATTTTGAGGGACAGCAACAGCAGAGAACGGAACGAAGCGGTGGTTTTTACGTTCGCGTTCTCAAGAACGTAAAAGAACGGGAACGAAAGTGAGAATGGGAGCGCTCTCCCGAGAACAAATTAGGAACGAACGTACTGACTGAATCTGAGGGTTCTCATCCATTGCTGGAGCCTTTTTGTACATAAGGGATTCTTTGTCATGTAGGCCACTTAAATTTTTTCAGAATTTTCGGAAACATCGAAAAATTTGACAGTAATACCTGGCCTGAAAGAAAACTTTGTCAATTTTCCCAGATTTTTCGTTTGTTTCGTTTTAAGTTAGTTAATGACGGGGTATGCGGAGAAGAATTTTCTAGAAAAATTTATGTGCTAAGCACTATAAATGAGGAACAACTTCCACATTTGGAAAAATTATTGTGTAGGACCAGCAAAATTCGCATGCAGTACCAGAAAAATTATGGTGCTCTCAATAATTTTTCTGCTGCTGCACGATAATTTTTTTGGCGTTACACAATAACTTTTTTGATGTAACATGAGAATTTTCCTGGTGCGGCACATTAATTTTTCTGCTGCTATACAATAACTTTTCGAAAGTTGTTCCTCGTTTATGGTGCTAACATATGAATTTTTCTAGAAATTTTTTTTAGATTAGATTAAATTTGATATACGCTTCCACTGGCACAACTTGAAAAATTGAGGTTAGAGAAAAAAATGTTAGAGACAAAAATTGTATATTTGTCGATCATTATTGCCGAAAATTCTTTTATATATTTTTTTCCCTACCTACCTTATTGAAATGCATCTATTCAATTGGAAAAATAATGAAAAATTCGTGTTTTTTCCAATTCGAACCGTTTTACTTTTTACTTCCGATCAGTTTTTGACCAATTCTATTGAAAAATTTCATAGATCATCTCCGCATTTTTTTTCCAATTAATGTCCAATGAAAATATTCAATAGAAACAATGAATAGAATTCAATATTTTTATACAACTCATTTTATTAAGATATTTTCTATAAAAATTAATTGGCTAAAATTTTCGGAGTTTTTTTATTTGTTTTTTCTGAATGAAGAGAGAAGAAAATAGAATGGGAAAAACTTGGAAAATTCATGTCGCGGAATTCCTTTACAAAACGTCTCAATAGTAAACGACATTGCATAGAAAGATGAAACTCCACTGAATTTTCTATAAATAATTTCGATTGGACATTTTCTGTAAGAAAAACTCGCCGTTAAACTGCAGAATTCTTCACTACAATCGGCCAAAAACTTAAATAATTTTTAAGATAAGTTCAATAGAATCCAATATTTTCTATTGAGTTCGCGTTGTTTTAATCACGAAACCGCATGCGCGTTATAGCGCGCTGTAATTGTAATAATCATAATTGAAAATCTCAAAATGAAATTAATCATGAATTAAATTTGCCGCCTCAGACGACTGGAACCAATGAGGAATCAGCGTGACAGACTTGCGAGATATCGATAGTTATCGATTTTAAGTGTATGTTCTTTCTAGAATAGGATTGCGCGCGCTTCCATATGGTTCATGCTCTAATATTTTTTTCATTTTCTTCATATTACGCTAAATTTATTGACTTTCAATGAATGGAACTAAAGAAATAAAGGACTATGGAGTAATGCAAAGATTTCAGTGAGCGATTAATATTGTATTATAATATCAGGCATATCAGAAATATAAGGACAGTCAGAATGATTATCACAGTTATAAGAAGGCAAGTTATTACTATATCATTAACAATAATTTTCCAAACCCACTGTGTGTGCAGTCACAGATGATGCAGACTCCGGGTAGTCTGAAATTGTGTTAGAAATTGAGTTGCTAATATCTGTAGAGGAACTCGAGCTCCACGAGTCGGGGAGAGAAACTGCAATCTCGGTAAATCTCCGTTGACGCCGAGAACTTGGTTTCCTATCATCTGTCTGAAGTCTTTTTGTATTTTGATGATTGCATCGGATAATCATAATATCATCCAAAATACGCCCCTTGAGGTTTGCTGTCAGTGTTGAGAATATAACCCTGACTCCTGAGAACAAACGTTCAACGCTAACTTGCATTGCAGGAGCTCCATGAACCACTGTGGCCAATTTGTAGAGATCTGGCATCAGATACTTATTCATTTCCCAATACTGAAGAACGTCAAACTTTGGGCTCAGGACGGCCGTGTGTCCATACTCTGCCAGTAGCTTTCTAATGTTTGACGATGCCGGAGGTCTCACATCTCGAGAAGCTATGGCCTCACCACATACTTCGGAGAGAAATGATTCATCATGAAGATCATTCGCCTCGTTTATTTCCATTGGAGTTCCAGATTGTCGAATACTTGGACCGTCAGCTGGGTTCGATTGGTTGCGAGTTGAGCTCGACTTGATTTCTTCCAATTTGGTGTAGAGTTTCTCCAAGTGGTTGATCGCGACTGCATGCTATTCCTTTGGCAGCATGGGCTGGAATCGAGGGTCCAGATATACGGACGCCAACAGAACATTATTTTCCAGTAATTGTTTCTCCCGTCGATCCATGGCCTTGACCAGTGCGCGTGCTAAAACTATTGAGATTTTGCCGATTGAATGCTTGCAGCGCAGCCAAACGCCATAGAATGATCCAAGTGTTAACTATTCTTCTTGTAGTCTAAGCGTAGGGAACCTTGCTGGTCTCAGCAATTCTAAATAGCCAGAAATGTGCCCCCACTCCATGTCAGTTAAGGTCAGGACCTCAAAAATTGGCGAATACTCCTTGCAGAATCCTTCGTATTCCATGAATGACTGTAGCATGTCCGACGTAGAATTCCACCAAGTTGGAATGTCCAGTATCGGTTTTTTCGCCTTAGGGTTGTGAAATAAAACTTTCTTCCGGATTGTTGGTGTCCTCAAAGCTTTGATTACTTTTCGAGCCTTGCTCCATGTTGTTCGAGTTTCTTTGAGCTCTTTCAAGGCATCTTCAATCGCAAGTTGCAGTTTATGCGCTGCACACCTCATATTTGAAATTAATACAGTGTCACTGCATAAACCGCAAGAGTTTGATTCCTCCAATGGTAGATGCTGTATTGGTTCCGTTGGCAATGCGTCATCTCCTTCTAGTGAGCTCTCAATGGTATTTCCAGCATATTTATCTATCGAAATCTTCGTACTTGTCATCTTCTGGAAAAGTCTCCTCTTCCTCCGTCGAACTCTGGTGCTGAGACTCCAATAATAATTTTTCCAGCTTAATCATGTTTGATCCGTTATCAGACGTAAACGAGTAGATATTCTTGATATCAATGTCATATTCTTTCAATGCACCTTCAATGATCGTCTTCAAATACTCGGCTGAGTGTCTCTCAGTCAGTTCCACGATTGCGAGAGTCCTGATGTGAATCACTCCATCATCGAGAAATCGGACATTGATCCCAAGAAACCCCTGATCGTGGCGAGTAGCTGCATCGACCTTCAGGCTTATCAATTTCCCCTGGAACGGATGACCAATATGATATTTCAAATGCATATATTAAAGTCGAAGAAGGAATTTTTCGTAACATTCGAATCACTGAGGGAGTCCATGCTGAGGGGAAAAAATATAAAATTCTTGGAAAGTATTAGAAAAAAGTGTCAAACAACTTTGTTAATCTGTCAATTTTGACTGAAGATGTGATTCTTTGCACTGATTGGGTGGTCGTGCCCCCTCTGCAGGGTTGAGAAATGAGCCATTGCGCCTTCTGAGCCAAATTAATGAACAGAATAGTCTTGGAGAAACAAAATCTTAGAACGAAAAAGTTCCCTACTTTCCATGAGTTCTATACCTTTATCTCTCAGTGTGTCGACTAAGACATTTGTACGTGGATTTCCTCGGTTTTATCGAATGTAATGAATTTATAAAAGCTCCAATCTGTGCCTTGATCATACAAATTAAATATATACCATTACATCTTGTCGAATTGAGCAGCGCACATCCTGGGCTTTAGAAATTATCCATTCTCGAACATTGGAGGTAGATAGTGTAAAGCGCTCTTCAGCCTGAAAAGCTGCCAAAACAGGATCCAAAATTTTGCGAAAACCAGAGTCTTCGACACTGCCTGAAGGTCGGCCATTTACGGTTACTAACTCAACCAATGCCTCTTTTATTTCGTCCACGGTGATTGAGATTGAGAACGTTTTCTGGATTGTACCATAAGTTTTTCTCTACATATAATTGCATATACACTGGATGCAACTGCACTGGATGCTTACTCTTCAAGTGCCTTTCTAAGTTTCCCTTATGATTACGCTGTGACATAGAAATTATTCACATAATTAATGATTATTCGTTTTTTGTTTTCCATGAGAAGAAGAAATTATAGCAAAATCTACCGCTAGAATTCAACTTATTCTATTGAAGTACAACTTATTCTATTGAAAGATTTTCCATAGAAATTCCTCGGCGCAACGTTTTTAGTTTTTTTGCCTCCGTATGAAAGCTTCGTAAATGTATTTTTTTTATTAATTCTCTAATGGTAAAATTCAGATCATATATTGTTGAGAAAACTCAAAAACGATTTCCAAAATTTTAAGTAATTTTCGACGTGAATTTTTGAGATTGGCATCATCAAATATTCAATTTCAGTGGTTTTTTTAATGTTTAACGATGCATATATCCAGAATCGACAAAACACAAAAATTGAAAGGTTGACGACACATATTTCAAAAATTGGCGTGGAAACAATACTCGAAATTTTGGGAATCGTTTGTGAAGGTGCTCAATAGTAAATCATCGAAATTTCTTGTCTTTAGTACATTCAAAATTTTTCACTAGGTATAAGTAACTGAGGAAGTGCCTCAATGAAAAAAGAAGGAACATGAAAGGAAATATACTTGGAAAATTTATGTCAATAAATTCTCATAGAGAATGTCTCAATGGGAAAAGTCGTATAGAAAGATGGAATTGTACTGATTTTTCTCTATGAAAAACCGCAGAATTTCTACAGAAGTTGTGTCAATAGAATAATCTTATGGAAAAATTGAAATGTATTAGGTAGTTCTTTCCTTTCCCCCAATAAATTTGATTGTGCAAACTCAATGATATTGCGGTTCTACAATTATCAGTATTGGAATGACTATTCTTCGTCGCACCGTCATATGTATAATATCGACGACCAGTCAATTCTGGCTCTTGAAGATGAGAAACTTCACTCGTGTCGTAGTTCATCATCTTAAGTTCCTACACTTCGACAATTTTCACTCAATGCGTTGTGGCTGATCGTGATGTGAACTAGTGGACTCTTGGGAGTGAACTGACTTTTAAGATTTTTGAAAGAGATTTAGTCCTTGCCATGCAGTATAGAAAGGGGTTTCCAAAATTGAGTGAGTGTCGCACATGTGATGACCACCGGTACTGTTTGTGGTACAGCAAGAGGGTTGAACGCGTGAGGAATTTTCGACCCCAGGAAATTCCCTCTATGATGAAAAAAAAGGGAACCATCGGCCATAAATTTTGCCTGTACGTGGTTTTTCTCACGTTCATCAGATTTAATGTTTCTTCTAAATATCGCTCCAATAATTTATGACATGTTCCACCAATTATCGACCAAGGATCCAGTGTATAATTTTTCATTTGGCTGGAAATTTTATCACTTTTCAGAGACGTTGAAAGGAGCTACTATTCTTCGTAAATGAGTAGCATTCAGACAAGAAAAATGTCCAAAGATTCGCACGGAATGCAAAATTTTTGAAAATTATTGAAATTCAAAAGTCGATTGTACATGCTCAGATGCTCAACACACTTTGAAATTTCAATATCTTCTTACCAGAAATCCATATTTTCAGGTGAAAAAATTCACAAGCAGGAGACAGCGAGCATATGACAGTGTGCCATATGACAATGAGCATGTCACTGAGTGATGTCTTATTTTTTCCGCCATCAATACATTGATGGCGGTATTCGATGCCGGGTCTGAGATCTGTGGAGTAAGCGAGCGATGTGTGAGATGTAAATGGATTTTTGCAGGAGCGTGAAAGGGTCCACAAATCACCACACGTGCGCGTTGGTCCACACAGTCAATTTAATTATATCAAGGTCAAGATTTACACGTGTTCAATTAATTAAAATTATCGAGATGATCAAACAAATGCGCGGGACACAATATTATTGAGCAGTTCACAGAACTTATGACGCAGAGCAATTATACGCGAGATAAACAATATGTTCGCAGAGCACAATGTATACAATACGATGGTCGAGAATCGAAAAAAAGAGATTAAGACCACGAGGTGGCAGGTGATGAAAATCCAGAGGTGAACGTGAACCAATTTAAATGGGGGCGTTCACTGGACACCTGTCCATCAAGTGGCGCCTCAAGTGTCAGAGGTGAGAGGCCACTGGTCATCTGAGGCGAGTACGTCGGTCAACGGTGCGTAGGCCATGCACGCATGCGAGCGAAGCCTGTGTGAGTGCATGCGTGTCTATGAGTGCGTATGGGTGTGGAAAAATACTTCGGTGGAAAACCGAACAGTCGGGCTTCCGAATAGTCTGAAATATTATAAAACTTTATAACTCTTCAACACTAGCTAGCAGCAAAAATTTCAGATGTTTACTGTCACCTTCATGGGTGCTATCAAAATTCCAAAGTTTCGAATACTTTGTATGAACATGTATACATATTTTTATTGATTGAGCTAGAGGACATCGAAATAAGTATAAAAAAATGATGTTAAGTTGAAATCTCAATTTTTGCACAAGCTAGAGTGATTACAAAGTTGTTTACGAAAAAAAGGAAAACAGAAATATCTCCAAAAATGAAAATGAATCTGTACATATGTTTTCATTGATTTAGATAGAAGGCATCGAAACGAATATTTTGAGAAGAAAAAAGTGAAATCGGTTCACTAGTTTTGAAGTTATTTCCGGAAAACCATTTAAAAACGAATCGTTTTTCTAAAAAACTATTTGATCGATCGGGCTGAAATTTCGCACGCAGTTAGTCCTCATTAAGACCTTGTAATGAGATTTTCTCGTTACGGGTTGAAATCCCCTTAAATAGGACAGAGAACTGTTAAACTCATTAGAAGAGAGACAGGAATTGACATCTAGAGGCGGCTGAAGAAACCCGCGACTAGATGAGAAGAACCACAGAACAATGAAAGACCGAAGGCATAGCGGTTATAGGCAGCTATTTTAGAACTCACCCAGCTGTGTTTAGGAGAAAGTGGCCCGACGTACAGGGGTTCCAACTGAGCGATTCTAAAGGCTGTGTCGGGGTAGACTAGGGACCAACGTAGCCAGGTGAAAGGACTAGTACCTCCGTGATCCCGTCGGGTTGATTGGTGGGGATAGGGTAATAGAATGACCTATCGTCACCGAGATATCCAGACTAGGATGCAAGGCCCTAGTGAGATTCCCAGAGTCGCACGCGAGCGCTTGAACTGAGAGGTCGGAAAAGTCTCTCGGTGTGCTGGATGGAGGAATGGTTGAAAAAGCCATGATAAGGAGTCTCGGACTCCAGGTGGCCTCGGTGAATAACCGTTGGCGGCGAGTGTAGGGGGATGCTCCTGCATCCCCCGCTAGTAAAAAGGAGTTATTTCGGCACGCGAAGTGACAACTTTGTTGTTTCCGGCGTTATTTAGCCTCGGCGGAACGATTCGAGGCGTATGGGCCCATAGGCTTGGAGTGGCGAAATCCTTTTGTCGGCCCGACCATATGCCGACGGTTTAGTACTATCCGGAGGCAGTGACGCGCGATGACCGAAGCGGTAACTGGTGGTTGAGAGTGTGGTGATCTTAGCGTGGCTAACGTAGTTCCACCCTGGTCAGATCAGCCTCTTCACGTCCCAGGCTCTAAGGAGTCCCGGCTGATAGGCACTTGACTCTGGAAACTCTCCCGAGTCGAAATACTCGGGAGGACAATGGACACTGGAAGAGTCGAAAGACTCTCCAGAAGGAGCATGAATTTAAGGTGACACGTCTAAACTCCACGGCGTCATTTCAACACAACATGTCAATTCAACATTTTCATTTCCTACCAAAACTATTTCATCATTCGGTTTTTCCATCATATTCAATTTCAACATCAATTTATTTGAACATATCATTTTATTTTTCACAAAAAACACATCTAAGTATATTATTAAGTGATTATATACATTTGATCAGCGCGAGTGAGTATATTCCATGGGTTTATCATTATTATTTATAATTTGATGTTCTGGGCGATGCCTAGTTAGTTGTTTACCTCGTTGACTTATTACAAAATGTAACGGCATGGTGATGCTTGTGTGCTCGAGCAGAGTTTTCACCATACTGATTGTTCTTCGATTGTCAGGTATACGGTTGGGTTGGTTTCGTTTGTTTTTTCGTATTGGTGTCTATATATTTATTTATGTCGTTCGGCCCGAAAAAACCGCGATTCTAACCTCACTTCGCTCGGTTAGATCGCGGTTTTCGGGCCCAACGACATAAAATATCGTATGCCACACGGCGATAAAAGTATTATTTGGCGAATGTGGCATTATAATCCGAGCCGAAAGCGAGGTCTCACCTGGTGACATAATATACTAATTTCAAATGTATATGGGTTGGATGCTATGAAGATAACTGGGAGTTTTTAGTATATTATGTCACCAGGCGATAAAAGTATTATCTGGCGAATGTGGCATTATAATTCGAGCCGAAGGCCAGGATTATAATCACATTCGCCAGATAATGCTTTTATCGCCGTGTGGCATACGATATTTTATGTCGTTGGGCCTGAAAACCGCGATCTAACCGAGTGAAGCGAGGTTAGAATCGCGTTTTTTTTCGGGCCGAACGACATAAATTGTCTTTTCCTTTGGATGCCCAATGGTGATATTTTCGATGTGTTTGTTGACATCCAGAGTACATGTAATGGTGTTTTTGTTTGATTTGTGTTGATTATTACGCATGTTTAAATTGTGTTGTGATGAGTTTGATTGTGTTGACTTTGTTGGTGTTGAATTTGTTGTGTGTTGAAATTTCATGTGTTGAATTGACGTGTTGAGTTTGTTTTGTGAGATATAGACATGGAACCGAATTTAATTCATTATGGGACTTATGCTGTACGGCATAATACACGGCTTGCAAAGGCTCGTGAGGATGTGATAGTATTTTTTCTTCTCGTATACCCGTTCGGGTCTTTACGATTTGTTCCCTTCCCACCCCCCAACCCTCTGTACCGCATTCGCCGAAGGACAAGGGAAAACCTCATTTTGAGGGAAAAACCTGCCCAAGTACAGTTGTCTCTTGCGAGACTCCCACTCGACAATGAAACCGTGAGATGTAGAGTGTCACAAATTCCCCCCCCCCCCAGTCGGGAATCGAACCCGAGTCTTCCGCATGCCAATCCCACACTCTAACCACACAGCCACAGCCGTCGGTGAGGATGTGATAGTAATACTCCTGGTGGACCTCGCCCACTCTACCGTATCACGCTGATGTTAGCTAGGCAATCCATTGTCCAGCCAAAAAGTCCTCTGAGTAGACGAGAGTGCCTCGGAGGCCGGTTTTCGTCGAACCTCCCGTGAAGGTTTGGCTGGCGCCCAACAAACGAGCGATAGAGACGGCTAAAAAGTAGTTTGGACTTTTCCTGGGTGAACAACCCGGAAAAATATCCTTACAACCTATAATCTGACAAAATTTCAGATTTTTTTGAATTACTTTAGCCACTTAATTACTCACTTTTCTACAAATTGACCAACGGGAAGGTGGCGGTGAATATGCTAACATTGCTCACATACAGATATGGTCGCCAAACTTTGTATTTTTACGTTTCAGACCATTCTACATCATTTCGAATCAAAATTAGAGAATGTGAAAATTGGACGATTACAATGCTTCCATGCGGAAGCAAAAGTACTAATTTCGCTTTAGACCATTATAATATTGCGCCAGAGTAATCGCCTATTTTTTTCGGAAATTTGAAGATTTAAAAAAAAACTCACCTAATACTCGCGAAACTCACCTAATACTCGTAAAAAATTGATGAAATTTTCTTCAGGAGAAAAACTATCTCAATTTTTTTCACATTTTTTCAACAGCCTATTTCGGGGATATAATTTTCTCTTTGTGTTTTCGTTTCTTTTCAATAACTCCAGTGCTATTCATCCGATTTTTATTGATGATACGTCAAAATTTTCGATTATCTACCATTTATAAAAATATTTTGAGCCGCTATAAAAGTTGGGCTTGGTCCTAAATCTATTTTATTTTCACTCTTTTCTTCTAAAAATTCTACGAAAAAATTGAAAATAAAATAGATCCAGTACGAAACCCAACTTGTATGACGGTTCAAAATACTTTTTTTGATTATAAGAGTTACTGAAAAAAAGATGATGAAAATAAAAGGTGACATAATTTTGAAAATTCAAGTTTTTCAAATGTTTCTTTTGAAAATTCGGTTTCATGAGCACCTACGGATTGCAAAAAAAATTACCCAAGATCTTTTTATAGATGGTGGAAAATTGAAAATTTTGAGCGGTCATAAATTAAAATCGGCGGAATAGAATCTGAGTTATAGAAAAACAACGAAAAAACAAAGAAACAAGCATATCTCCGCAATGGGCTGTTGAAAAAATCAGAAAAAAATTGAGAGATAGTTTTCCTACCCCCCGATCATAGAAAAAATCGAGATCAATTTCCAAAAGGGTGAGGGTCAGCCATTGACTCATTTGGCATGGAATACGTCATTTAAGGAGGATGCCCCATTACTGAAGAGATATACTGTGACGCTAGATCACGGTATTCGGAGCTGAAAACCCCAATGAAATTTTTGTCTTCGACGCTTTTTTAATGCATTATTAATCAACGAAGTGAACATAAGCCGCAAATTACCCTCGGATTGATAGGAAAAGAACATATTTTTTCTCTGCTTTCTACCCTCACTGCATAAGTCAGTAGAGGACGGGTCCTGATAGCGATTGAGAACCCTCGGGGTTCGTTCTTACGTTTGTTCTTCGTAAGAACGCTCCCGTTCTCATTTTATTCTTTGCAAGAATGTTCTCCACATCTCGTTCCCGACTTTTGCTCTCAGAAGAACGTTCCTGTTCTCATTTCGTTCTTTACGAGAACATTGTCGACATTTCGTTCTCATTTTCGTTCTTCATAAGAACGTTCCCATTCCATGTCGTTCATTCAGTGGAGAACAGGAGCGGGAACGGGAACGCGGTCTTAATCCCTGGTTATTTTATATCGCTTCGACCCTGTTAGGTTATACTGCAGTGATGGTCATGACTTTAAATTGTTAGATCGCACCATTCTACCCAGCCGGGATTTGAACTCGGAACCTTTCGCATGTGAAGCAACGAACTTACCCACTGCGACAAGTCATCGGGCGTGACGTTTATCTGTACCTTATAATAGTTATTAATTCAATGCCAGTTTATGACACTTTCGCGGTTAGTAGAGGAAAACAATAACACGAACCGTTGCAGTCACTTTACTAGTTGTATATCACGCTATGGTAATTCATTTCATTATTACAATTGTTACTCGTTCTACGGTGGCCGCCACGTTAATGTTGTTCTCATGAAAATGTGCCCTTCACCCTGTACCATGACACTTTTCAGTGCATGTTTCTTTTAAAGAGGATTATTATTCCTAGTACTGTGAAACGTAGTGACTCGGTCGATGAATAGGAGTCTTATTATCATAGGGCAATATGGAGCACTTCGCACAGCGACGACTATCACCACTGTGGCCCATCCAATATTTCGTTACGAATTTCCGTAATGCTAATCGAGTTTTTTACCCGGCCTAAAGAAGTTTCACTTCAAAAAATAGAACAATGAATAATTTTTTTATTTAACTCTAATATTCAATTCAAAATGAGAAAAAAAAGTTTCACGTGGTTCTTCATAACAATAGATCATCACAGTCGACGTTTAAACGCACTGATGGCAACACTTCGACGTTGGATATGAGATTCTGTTGGACCGACGCTGCCAACGTTCTAACTTGATTTTGACACTTTATAATCTGAATCGTGAGAATGTGAATATCAGCCCGTTGCTATGCGCGTATCTTTTTAACTGTCAATCCAAAATACAATAGTTATGTGTCGATTTGTCGTCCCATTTTTATTATATCGAATGTCAATCATTTGGTGGTACTGGACGGGCAAGTTCTGTCGTGTATACATACGCGATGCGCTCGCCTTGATGTTTTGTACAGTCGGAGTCAAAATTTTTCTTGCCCGCTACGCTACCGCGTATCTCGATTATCTGTCGAATGTGATTTTATATGAATGCGATTTATATTATAATCACATGAAGCAGAGAATACTTTTATCGCCTGTTGACATAATGTACTATTTCCCCTATTCTCATACGTCTCCCTAGTTTCCTGAAATAGTTATGTGACTTGCCTTGGCATGGTGACCTTGTACTTTGGTGGTCAAAAGAACTGACACCTTTCTTGCTCTATTTTGAGATTCCTCATGCTATTCCTCTTGGTTCTTAATTCGTGTTGAGAAAGTCCAAGGGGTCGATGGAAATTTGTGGAGGATAACGCACATGATTACCCGTGTGTGCAGTATAAAAACTCCCTCACAACATTGAGGGGGGGGGGGCGCAAAGTGGAACAGTTTCCAATCTTCTCTAATTACCAAAATCTTTGTTTATTGTTGAGGTTTAGGTAGGGTGTGTAGACACAATAAAACACTTGTATCGAAATAAGAAAAGATAGTTTATTGTATTAATCGTAGTTCGTAATAATAGTTCTATTCGTAACTCGTTTAGTTCGCATGTATATCACTTTATATTGAGAGAGATCTCACTGGGCGCTTGACTAGGCGTTAGTCCGTGCACGACTGACTGGTCTGGCGGGAACACACGCCGCGGCAGCGTCACTGTACCCAAGCCGAAGTACGCAAGACTGCCGCTAGAGGCGCTCATAGTCTTAACACTTCCTCCCGACTCTATCGGGCATCTTGCCTGTTCCTGAGTAACTTAAAATATTAATTAGTAGGTCCGCTCGTTCCTGTGATCCTTTCTCTCATTGATGTAGTCTTTGCAGTTATTTGAACGTTTTGTTTTGCTCTCGTTATTCCGTCGTTCCGTCGTTCATTTATTTTTATTACTCTCGTTCTTAATTCGTTTTTCTGAAACAAGTAAAATATTCATGGAAATGCGTTCCATCATTCTCGTTTAAAATTTCAAATATCAGTCGTTGATGTATTTCAAATGACAAAGGTTTTGTAAAGATATCGGCTAATTGATTCTTTGAGCTAATCCATTCAATTTCGACTAATTTTTATCTAACACAATCTTTTATGTAATGTTCTTTGACTTTGATCATATATCTTAATTTGTTACCCCCATCAACCTTTGCGCTTGCTATCGTGGCCCTATTGTCACACCAGAGTTTCACTGGATAAAAGTTTTCAGTCAGTATGAGCTTTAGAGAATTCGTTATTCCTACGATATTTTGGCAGGCTTCACTCATTGCCACGTATTCTGCTTGGCAAGTAGACAGAGCCACGTATGGTTGTTTGTGCGTTTTCCAAGCTATAGTGTCTCCGTACAATCGTAAAATGTATCCGCTCGTTGTCAGAGAGTTTTTGCAATCTGCGAAGCTTGCATCAGTAAAGCCTTGTAAGTCCTCTCGTTTGGCTGTATATTTTAGACTCAGTTTCTTCGTTCCTTTTAGGTATCTCAACACTCTTTTTACCATTTTCCAATCGTTTTCTGTTGGATTAATCTGATGCCTGCTTAATACATTCACTGCATTCGAAATATCAGGTCTTGTTGCATTAGATAGGTAGAGCAAGCTTCCTATCGCTTCACGATAGGGTGCGTTTTGTGCTGTTCTTGTTTGTTCAACATCGTTCTGTTCGTAATTCTCCTCTCGTTTTCTACGCTCGTGATTTGATGCTTGAGTGGTTAGCATTGGAGTTCGTTGTGGATGCATACCGCCGAACTTGAATCTCGTTAGTATTTTATCGATATAGGTTTCCTGATTTAGAGTGAGAATTCGTTCTGTCCTATTTCGTTGGAAGGTTATACCGAGATATTCCTTTAGTACACCTAAGTCGCTCATTTCAAATTTCACTCGCCGTTTTGTTTTAATTTGGTTTATCTTACTCGTATCATTTCCTGCCAATAGAATATCGTCTACATACAGTACAAGTATAACCATTGCATTACCGTTTCTCCAGGTGAACAGACATGGTTCGACTTCATTGCTTTTCAAGCCAGTTGTTAAAATTACTTCTGTGAAGCGCTCGTTCCATCGTTTTGGACTAATTTTTAAACCGTACAGGGCTCGTTCTAATTTGCAGACGCTCGTTTTTCTTAATTTGTCCCTTTTTTAATTTGTCGTTTTTCTTAATTAAACCCTCTTACTACAAGTCGTGCCTTGTACCTAATTTTGTCTTTATTTTGAATTTTCTTTTTAAATACCCATTTTGAATCAATTATATTTGGATTTCTTCCGTCGTTTGATTTGTTAGGTCTGTCTACTATTTTCCAAACTTTGTTTTCACTCATTGATTTTAATTCTTCGTTTATCGCATTTTCCCATAATTCTCGATCTTTTGTCTCCATAGCTTCGTCGTAGCTTGCTGGGTCGCCTTTGATTTTGGCTAGTAACGCGTGATAACAGATGTCAGTATCAATGATTTCGGTTCTCTCGTCACTGTCGTTTGTCACATTAAAATTAACTCTCGTTAGATGGATTCCACGACTTTTTTTCCTCATCACTTTTTCCCCGACATTTTTTCCCCGACACTTTTTCACTGTCATTTCTTCCTCCTGCCATTTCTTCCATATCCCTTTCTTCCCCGACATATATTCCCCAATTTTTTTTTCCAAAAACATACTGTCACTTCTCTTTCCATCAATGCAAAAGCGAACAATAATCCGTTGGAGCAGTAAAATAAAGGGAAAAAGTTTTATACAAGTCATATCCATTTTAATGTAAGTTGAATTTTACAATACAATGATTAGAAAAATAAATGACAAATCACAAGGAGACAATGTGGCTCAAACGGGTGAGACAGCCAATGTAATCGTTCTCGGTGAACTCCGATACAATTCGCTTCACTCGAACATCAAAATAAACTGATATAATTGAATGCTTCTGGTAATCGCTCAGCCCCAAAAGCCGAAGATTATCCCCTCTCATTAGCAAAATCAATACGCACTCGAAAATCAATAAACGACCGTGTTGTCGTAATTCGGTCGATTCTTACCAAACAAGGATTATCCCCACTAATTATTACCATCGATAGCTGTGTTGAGCAAATGTACGTAAAATATGCAAACTGAATCGGAAAATTAGGAAAAGTGGTAGGGAAAAAGTGACGAGGAAAAATTGGGATGGGAAAAATTGACGCGAGGAAAATTTGGGGAGGAACAAATGTCGGGGAAAAAAAATCGGGGAAGAAATGTCGAGGAAAAAAAGACGGGTCACCGTTAGATGTACTCCCTTTAATGGAATGTCTGTGAAGCTACTGTCGATTATAATATCCGTGCTCTCGTTTGTCTTGATCAATTTGGTATTTTTCTTTGGTCTACCTCGTTTTCATTTAATCTCTCCCTGTTTTTGTTGTTTCTTCCTTTTCTCCAGTCTCGTTTATATCGTCTTCAAATTTATAAAACCATTTGTCTTTGTCCACGGGAATTTCGCTCATTTTCTGGTACTTGATTTCGTTTTTCCCGTATCTATCGCCATACACTAATTTTTCGTTAAATTTGACATTTCGATTTTCGTAAATTTTTCCTTCTTCTGGTTTGAGTAATAAATAACCTGTGAGCGTATACCCGACTAAAATCGCTCGTCTACTCTCGTAACTAAATTTTGGACCTGTCTTTCTCTGAACTTTGACATAAGCTAGACACCCGAATCTTCTTAGTTGTTTCATGTCAAAGTTGTGATTTGGAGAGAATCGTTTCATAGGAGTTATCATTTCGTTTGAAGCGTGTGGAGTTTGGTTGTATGCATAAACTGCTGCACTTAACGCAATATCCCACATATTCTCAGGCAATTTGGAATCGTACATATACGCTCGTACTTTCTTTTGTATAGTCTGATTAAATCGTTCTGCTACGCCGTTATGTTCGGGAGTGTCTGGACATGCAAATTGTTGTTCAGCTCCTAATTTGGTTAATACTTCGATCATGTAACCACCCGTAAATTCAGTTCTCTGGTCGGATCGTAAATAACACACTTTCGCGTCGTAACCAAGACAATTTCTTGCGCTTCGTACAAAGTTTTCAAGGCACGTTCCAGTGTCACTTTTGTGTTTCATTGGATACGCCATTGCCAATCGTGAGTAATCATCTATGAATACTGAGATAAATCGATATCCTTTCGGATGTGTCGATGGACCCATTGGACCCATTGTGTCTGAGTGTATTATTTGTAACGGTTTCGTCGCTCGTGTTCGTGAAGTTTTGAATGGTAATTTATTCATTTTCGCAATGGCACAGATTTCATAATCTTCGATCGACTCGTTAAATATTGCTGAACCTAAATCTTTGTTTTCAGGAAATTGCTTCTCAAGTGCCTCTAAATACTTAACCGAAGCATGGCCAAGTCTCAAGTGCCAGAGCATGGTCTTTTTATCTTTCGTTAAACCATCGTCATTTAGTTCAATTTGCTCATTTTGCAGTTCAACCGTTGGGGTTTCATCTATCTTATTTATTGGTANTACATAATAAAAAAATTAATGAAAGAAAAAACAAATGGTCGGGAAGTTATGGGTGCGACCCGTAATGGGTCACATCCAATTCCACCAACCCCTACCGGTCCNGAGAGAATCGTTTCATAGGAGTTATCATTTCGTTTGAAGCGTGTGGAGTTTGGTTGTATGCATAAACTGCTGCACTTAACGCAATATCCCACATATTCTCAGGCAATTTGGAATCGTACATATACGCTCGTACTTTCTTTTGTATAGTCTGATTAAATCGTTCTGCTACGCCGTTATGTTCGGGAGTGTCTGGACATGCAAATTGTTGTTCAGCTCCTAATTTGGTTAATACTTCGATCATGTAACCACCCGTAAATTCAGTTCTCTGGTCGGATCGTAAATAACACACTTTCGCGTCGTAACCAAGACAATTTCTTGCGCTTCGTACAAAGTTTTCAAGGCACGTTCCAGTGTCACTTTTGTGTTTCATTGGATACGCCATTGCCAATCGTGAGTAATCATCTATGAATACTGAGATAAATCGATATCCTTTCGGATGTGTCGATGGACCCATTGGACCCATTGTGTCTGAGTGTATTATTTGTAACGGTTTCGTCGCTCGTGTTCGTGAAGTTTTGAATGGTAATTTATTCATTTTCGCAATGGCACAGATTTCATAATCTTCGATCGACTCGTTAAATATTGCTGAACCTAAATCTTTGTTTTCAGGAAATTGCTTCTCAAGTGCCTCTAAATACTTAACCGAAGCATGGCCAAGTCTCAAGTGCCAGAGCATGGTCTTTTTATCTTTCGTTAAACCATCGTCATTTAGTTCAATTTGCTCATTTTGCAGTTCAACCGTTGGGGTTTCATCTATCTTATTTATTGGTATGTCACAAATGGTCGTCTCAAGGTTTGAGTATTTGTACAATGAAGGCAGATCGTTTTTATTCGAAATTTCTCGGTTTAATTTTTCATCGTTCGTCGTTGCCTCTCGTGAGTCTAAGTTTTCATCAGTACTTTTCTCATTTACGTTCGGTTCTATTATCTCGTTAATATTTTTGTCTAGTGGTTTGTGTGATAGTTCGCTCGTATCTTGGTTTTCGGTTACCTGCATTCGTTCGTTTTGTTCAGTCGTTTCCTTTGCAACTATACTTCTTGTTCTGTATTTAGGTGTTTCTTGTTCTGATAGATTGACAAATATGCACTCGTTGATATTGTCTTCGGTTTGTTTGTCATTGTTGCCTGTTTTGAACTCTATTAACCAGTAAGGCCTTCTGTAAATACCCGAGAGAAAAGTTTCATTTGAGACTGGATCAAAGATATTGATCTTTTCTTTGTCTAAATAAATACTTAAGCCAATTTCCGCAAATTTTCGCAGTGATAGTAAATTTTCGTTTAGGTTTTCGGCATAAATAACATTTTTCAAATTTAAGATTTTATCGTTATTAACTTCCCGACCCGAAGGGAGGAAGTTATTGTAATGACCCCGAAAATCGAATGTGGAAATTTAAGCATTTCTCCACGTTTCATGACCTTTGGAACCACTTCTGACCCTTTTCAGGTACCTGTCTGTATGTGTGGATGTGTGTATGTGTGTGCGTACGTCTGTGACAAAAATTTTGTGCCACGATTCCTCCTGAACAAACGATGCGATTTGATCTTTTTTTTTTTAATCGCTGTATTTTTATGTGACTTGAACCTGATTAGATTATGAAGACGATCGTCTCAGCGCTTCTCAAGTTTTTTCCAAAAAACATTTGGAAAAAAGTCGAAAATTAGCAGTTTTTGGTAAACGAGACCATTTTTCCGTGCATAACGATGCGATTTCAAGTTTTTTTTTGTTAAAAACGATGAATCTTGATATAACGCACAAATCATGGAATACTGGAAGACATTTAATCAGCAGTTCACTAGCTTTTTTCGAAATCGATATACATTCAAGAAACAATTTTACTTTTCTGATAAATTACATCTTTTCTCGATGCGGAATACGGCGATGTGTGTGCATGGGAGTGTGTGTGAGTGCGAGCACGCGCACGGATTTTCTTGTCTTCTATGGGTATTTCCTCGGAGAAATGTGAGAAAAAGATTGAATAAATACATAATAAAAAAATTAATGAAAGAAAAAACAAATGGTCGGGAAGTTATGGGTGCGACCCGTAATGGGTCACATCCAATTCCACCAACCCCTACCGGTCCTACCCTAAAGAGGGAGCGCGCGAAGCGCGCGACCGGGCCTGATTTTTCATTTGTACTTCAACTGTACCTACTCCCTCCGTTTTTGNTTACGTTCGGTTCTATTATCTCGTTAATATTTTTGTCTAGTGGTTTGTGTGATAGTTCGCTCGTATCTTGGTTTTCGGTTACCTGCATTCGTTCGTTTTGTTCAGTCGTTTCCTTTGCAACTATACTTCTTGTTCTGTATTTAGGTGTTTCTTGTTCTGATAGATTGACAAATATGCACTCGTTGATATTGTCTTCGGTTTGTTTGTCATTGTTGCCTGTTTTGAACTCTATTAACCAGTAAGGCCTTCTGTAAATACCCGAGAGAAAAGTTTCATTTGAGACTGGATCAAAGATATTGATCTTTTCTTTGTCTAAATAAATACTTAAGCCAATTTCCGCAAATTTTCGCAGTGATAGTAAATTTTCGTTTAGGTTTTCGGCATAAATAACATTTTTCAAATTTAAGATTTTATCGTTATTAACTTCCCGACCCGAAGGGAGGAAGTTATTGTAATGACCCCGAAAATCGAATGTGGAAATTTAAGCATTTCTCCACGTTTCATGACCTTTGGAACCACTTCTGACCCTTTTCAGGTACCTGTCTGTATGTGTGGATGTGTGTATGTGTGTGCGTACGTCTGTGACAAAAATTTTGTGCCACGATTCCTCCTGAACAAACGATGCGATTTGATCTTTTTTTTTTTAATCGCTGTATTTTTATGTGACTTGAACCTGATTAGATTATGAAGACGATCGTCTCAGCGCTTCTCAAGTTTTTTCCAAAAAACATTTGGAAAAAAGTCGAAAATTAGCAGTTTTTGGTAAACGAGACCATTTTTCCGTGCATAACGATGCGATTTCAAGTTTTTTTTTGTTAAAAACGATGAATCTTGATATAACGCACAAATCATGGAATACTGGAAGACATTTAATCAGCAGTTCAGTAGCTTTTTTCGAAATCGATATACATTCAAGAAACAACTTTACTTTTCTGATAAATTCCATCTTTTCTCGATGCGGGATACAGCGATGTGTGTGATGAGAGTGTGTGTGAGTGCGAGCACGCGCACGGATTTTCTAGTCTTCTATGGGTATTTCCTCGGAGAAATGTGAGAAAAAGATTGAATAAATACATAATAAAAAAATTAATGAAAGAAAAAACAAATGGTCGGGAAGTTATGGGTGCGACCCGTAATGGGTCACATCCAATTCCACCAACCCCTACCGGTCCTACCCTAAAGAGGGAGCGCGCGAAGCGCGCGACCGGGCCTGATTTTTCATTTGTACTTCAACTGTACCTACTCCCTCCGTTTTTAAATCCGCGGAGGAATCTTTATTCGCACATTTTATCAAACCACGTTTACTTTCGTCAATACTTTTAAATATTGCTCTCGTATGTGTGAGGTGTTCGGTGGCACCTGAGTCAGCTACGAATTTGGTGATGACGTTGTTCGCTAAATAATTATTCTCTCTTTCATTATCTACAAAATGTTTAAACAATTTACCTTGGTTTGTATTCGTTAAGTTAGCTTTTCCCTCTTGATTTTTATACCTGGAGTTCGAAAACTTGTGACCTCTTGGAGCTTTTGATTTACCTTTGTTAGTGCCTCGCTCGTTATTGAATCGCGGTCGTTTGTTTTCATTATTGTTAATTGACTCATTTGACTTTTTTTTGTTCGCTCGTCCACCACCTCTACTAACTTGATTATTTTTATAAAATCTTTTGTTCTTATACCTCTCATTGCCTTTGTAGAATCGTTTGTTGGTCTTGTCCTTTTCCTCTTGTGCGATTCGGATTGGGCAATTTGCAGCAATGTGCCTAACGATTTTGTTGCACTCGTAATATTTTCTCATTCCTGTACCTTTCCATTTACATTCTGAACCGTGGTGACCGCTGTCCCCACATTCGTAGCACCTCGTATTGTCCCGAGCATTGAGGACCGTTTTCCGCTCAGTCTCTGTTTGTTTTATGTTTACCTCTGCCTGCATTATAAATTGTTGAAGTTCACCGTAACTTAAATTCTTGCCAGTTCTGTTTCTTGAAATAAATTAGGCTGTTTGTACTTCAGGTACCGTTCCCATAATTGCATTATAGAATGCATCTCGTTTTTCGTCTTCAGAGAGACTGTCTGAGTCTGGTAGGTTTTCGTAGCTACGAACCAGGTCCTCGAACCTGTCCCACAACTCGACAGCTGTTTCCTTTCCGGGACTGTACTGCAGAGTGTATAATTGTTTTCTTACTGTTCCTGACGAAACATTCGTTTCGCATCGTTTAATTTCTTTCAGTTTTTCTAGAATTTCTTTGGGATCATTTATTTTAACTACCTTCGTAAAATAACCTTCGTCAATGTGATTTATTAATATATCTCTAACTTTATATTTATGAATTTCCCTTTCATTATCGTTAAATGCCCGAGTAGGTTTTACGTTTGCGTCTATATAGAGCAAACCGTTGGTTCTCAGCTCTGATGTAAAGTAATCGTAGAAGTATTCATATTTTAGTTTTGTCGTTAGTTTGTAATCTCTTTTGATTTGTACTCGTTTATCCGTTAGTTTAATTATGGCTTTTGCTGTTTTCAAATAGTCGTTGTTAGTTGGCTCTGCAGTAAGTTTCTCTGTCTCATTTTCGTTTATCGTTTTATTCGTTGATTTTTGCCTTGAATCGTTCGATTTCTCATTTACCTTCTTTGCGTCCAGGTTCCACTCGTTTAGCTTCTTCTCCATTGATAGAAGAAGTTTGTTGACCTGGAGTGATTGTTCAAGGTTATTTGCTGACTGCCTCTGAGACTCGCGAGATGTTTTCTCAATGATTTTCGTTAATTTGGCACCGGTCTCATTTGTACTCTAAACCATAGTGACTGTAGAGTTAATGAGTTCACTCATTAATTTTATCGTTTCTTTATCACCAGATTCTGTGTTTGGCAAATCAGTTTGTGTCCCTTGGTTCGTGTGTCTCGTATGAGTTTCGTTAGTCATATTTGAGGTAGCAGATTTTTGACACTCGTTCATTTCGTTTTCCAGCAGGCTCTCGTTATCACTGTCATCATTTTAAGTCATCGTTTCGTTAGTCTTTCCACTTTCGTTATTTTCGTCATCTCTCGTTTCTTTGATTTCTTCTTCAATTTTTGAGAGAATTGTTTCAGTCTCTGTGTCATCAGCTGTGTCAGGAAGCATTAGTTTTTTATTGTCGCTTTCACTGACGAATTTATTCACTATGTCCCATGTTGCTTCAGGTATAGTTTATTTGGCTGTAAGTAATTTTTAATTATTATTTACCAATTAATTCATTTTATGTTTGTCTGTAGTTCCGACTCAATGTCGCCTTACTAGTGTGCTACTGAGTCTAGAACCGGCAATCCCAAAAGCCGCTACACAGTAGCTAACTCTTGAGAATGCCCCAGCCGACCATCGAACAATTCAACACGGTTGAACCGTCAATGAACGGCCAGTTGACCAGTGTCTGCTAGGTGTGTGTTTTTATTCAATTGCAATTGTTATTTTAGATTCATTCTTTCGTTCATTCGTAAGTTCGTTAAATTTGTTCATTCGTACAGTCGTTAAATCGTTAGCTTTGTCAAATTGAAAGTTTGTTGAATTTCCAAATTTATTGGATTAATAATTGGTTTTTATTGGTCAAGTCATGAATCTGTTAGTTCGTTATTCGTTTCCATCGTTAACTTCGTTGATTCGTTCACATCGTTCATTTCGTTAATTCGTTTACATCGTTTATTTCGTTAATTCGTTCACATCGTTCATTTCGTTAATTCGTTTACATCGTTTATTTCGTTAATTCGTTTAATAAATAGATACACACCTATCTTGTATTGGATCTGATTCTCCAAGTGGAAAACAACGAAGTTTCCTTCTACAGTGATACAGACACTTTCACCTTTATGGTTTATTTCGAGTTGAAAGATCTCGGCGTATTTGTTCACGAAGTCTTGAAATATATCGACTGGTGTTACTGTTGGGAAGATTAATAATTTAGTTAGAATATTCAGTTGTTAATTCGTACTATAGCTATACTTTTATTTTTTCTTTTATTTCGTCTTTTTCTTCAGAATTTTATTTTCTCGTATTCTTTTGTTTGTGTTCGACATTCCGATCGCCAGTTCCCGGAACTATAAACGTTCATCCGTCTTTGTCGGACATGTGTGTTTCATTTGTTCGCTGGCGTCAGTTTTGGCTTCAAACCCAGAAGCCAAAACTTAGCGCTAGTAATCACGAGAGTACGGGATTTACTCGGCTGCTCAGTGTGCGGGTCGTGGAGAGAGGGGTGGATTCGTGGACAGGAAAACCAATAAACAACAAAAAAAAACCAATCCTTCATCGAGAACGCAAAATCCAATATCCTAATTTTAGATAGATCGGGGATAGGTAAAATCCAATGATCAAACATAATTATACTGACATGTTCCGCTATTGCCCATATTTTACACAATTTTCGATTTTGCAATTACAATTTTTATACAATTTTGACTCGACTTAATTTCAATAGGGAATGAATAATCCCACGGACTCGAAAAACTAATAAAATAATTTTATTATAGAAAAAGGAATGATCCCAAATAAAAGTTATCAGAGAGATAGGTAACTGTATCGTCCACGCGGTGTGGATGAATCTGAGAGAGAGAGGACGCGCGGAGGTAGCGGGAGAGCGAAAGAGAGCGAGCGAGGTAGCTACAAGAATGTGAGAGGAAGCTATAGAAAATGTACGAAATTTTCCCGAATTTCTCTTAATTATTCGCATTTTCTATTACGGAGGGCCTTTTTCATTCATTTTCAGTCATTTTGTCGTCCCTAAGACGCAATTAGTGGGTTATCTCCCCTGAAAATGATCCAAAAACAGAGCGAGGGAACTTGGATGCTTGCCACGTGGCTATCCCACCGGAAGGGTGGGTTTCAACCCGGAAATGGAGATTTGCTCCATTGAAATCGGTTGATTTTGGTGTCAAACGACTCAGAATCGGATAGGGAGCTAATTAATCAATATTAGAGAACAGAAATTGAGTTCATTTATTGTGGATTCCAACCATAAAATTGTTAAGGTAACAGTTAAGATAGCGTCCGCATGCCCAACCGGAACTCCACAATTAACGAAGATTAAAGATAGCATAGAACGCGTAGAAGTCGCACAAAAGGTATTTCACGTAGTCTGATTTTTCTCCTAAATCCCGTAGGAGAAGACGAGAATGCGGAAAAATAGGTAGCAAGTAACAATTTAGCGAAAATAAGCGAATCTAGAGAGCAAGCAGACAGGTAGCCAGAGAGCAGATCGCACGTGGCATCGAGCGCCGTAGCGAGACGCCTAAAATCACTAATTTTCATCATAATCACTACTTCAGGTAGCATGATTAACACTTAGGTAAATCCAGGTGGCTTCCAGGGAGCATTTGGGTTTGTTTGAAGGGTTTTCTACCCTTCAAACCATGAGTATCGATGTTGGCGTCATTCCGAGAGGTAGCGACGCCATCCCACGCGGTCCAATTTCTTTTAGGAAAAACGCAGTAATCCACTTTTAAACACCTCTAAATAAGTACACGAGTACTTACCATCGTCTGGAGCGTTGATTTCGACTGAATTTTGATCACAGGCCTCGATAATTACCTCGAAAAAGAGCTCGTTCAGGGAGTTGCTCGACTCGTACCTCACTTTGCTTGTCCGGGTGGATACCGTAATGGCGACTCTCGCGTGTGTCCGCTCGGGCCTGCTGCGTAGTGGTGGGGAGTCTGGGGGAGACTAGCTCCGTACGGTGCTGACTCGAGTATTGGAGACGCGAACTATCGATTCCCGGGGTAATTGTACGCGAAATTTTTAAAGATTTAAATTTGAATTTTCTTAAAATTGATTTTAATTATGTTAACTGAACAAAACTTGAACTCAATATGAACTGAGATGGCTGAGCGGGTCTTCACTCCATCTATGAGCGGAATAAGGTAGCTTATCTACAGAGGGCACTCTCCGGAGAGGAATTAGGGCTTTACCAACGAAAATTCAGACGCAAACGCAACTTAACTAATTTAAAAACCCAATGGCGATCTGTTTCGACGACTGGGTGATCGTCTCCACGGCCTTCCAACTGAGAGCCCTAACACTCGCTCAAGGGAGCGCAAGCATTTCAACTCGACCTATGTGCTCACTCTATCGACAAACCAAAAAGGGTTACAGGAAACACTGGGTAGCACATTATCTTGGCCAAATATTCCACGGTGAGATCCTGATCCTTAACCGAATTTACGTTGGAAAATCTCAAAAATACTAAACTTTAACTCAACAAAACTGACTCAAAAAAAAAGAAATATCTGCAAAATATCTGATTTATGTAATGAAGTTATTTAATGACTATTAGTCTAAAAATTTCGGGAATCGATTCACGCGACAGGTAACCAATTTAAGTAGTTCTCCGAACGTAAGGTAGCTCGGCAGTAGAGTTAAGGTAGCAGGTAGCTCTAATTTTTCGTATAGATTTTTATCGCGAAGAAAAGGTAGCAGTTTATAAATTTTTACTCTCTCTCTCTCTCTCTCTCTCTCTCTCTCTCTCTCTC
>NW_021680738.1:183693-187766 GCF_001412515.2 Diachasma alloeum
CTCTCTCTCACTCTCTCCCTCACTCTCTCTCTCTCACTCTCTCTCTCTCACACTCTCTCACTCTCTCACTCTCTCTTTCTCTCTCACTCTCTCTCTCACTCTCTCTCTCACTCTCTCTCTCTCTCTCTCTCTCTCTCTCTCTCTCTCTCTCTCTCTCTCTCTCTCTCTCTCTCTCTCTCTCTCTCTCTCTCTCTCTCTCTCTCTCTCTCTCTCTCTCTCTCTCTCTCTCTCTCTCTCTCTCTCTCTCTCTCTCTCTCTCTCTCTCTCTCTCTCTCTCTCTCTCTCTCTCTCTCTCTCTCTCTCTCTCTCTCTCTCTCTCTCTCTCTCTCTCTCTCTCTCTCTCTCTCTCTCTCTCTCTCTCTCTCTCTCTCTCTCTCTCTCTCTCTCTCTCTCTCTCTCTCTCTCTCTCTCTCTCTCTCTCTCACTCTCTCTCTCTCTCTCTCTCTCTCTCTTTCTCTCTCTATCTCTCATTTTATAAATACCCTAGAGTGATACAGGTGACGAAAGGGCCTGGAATTTCGTCACAATATGTATAGTCTCTTTGGAAGGCGGAAGAGAAAAAAAAATAATTTTGAAAACTTCTGTTGGAATATAGCGCCCTACGCCAGTCTCCCTCTTTACCGACAGTGTGGCAGACTGCGTCACCACGGCGCCGTTGCGCCTCTCAAATATATACTCGTACTATGCACCACTTGTGCCTCGACCGTTGTCGCATTACGTTGCTGAATAAAGCTTAATTACTTTTACGATAATAAAACTGTGTTTAATCGTTATTTCAATCCTAAATAACCCTTCAGGTTATGGGCCGAGCACACTTCAACTGTGCGTGATTAAAATTTATCATAAATAAAAGGATTGGAAGCGATAAATCGGAAATTCCAAAAAGGACGCTATCCGGCGGCCGGGCACGTGTCCGGGTGGATCACACGCGTTCGTGCAAATCAGAAGGAACATCCAAAAGAGAAAAATATCGAGGCGAGCTGGGGAGTGATTTCAAAAGGAAAGGAAAATGGAAAGTAATAAGAGGAAAAGTAAGTACTGAAAAATACATTTAATAAGTGCAGTGAATTGACGAGACCGAGAGATAGAGGGGATCAAAATGGCGGCTGGAAATAAATTGTCCACGACGCCGACCTGTAATCGAGAATTTTAGATTAAAAAGAGTTAATCCCAGTAAATTCACAAAAATCACTGAAAAGTATAAAATATCTTTTGTCATAAATAAAATCAAATTTAAAGCAAAACAAAAGAAGAAAACCAAGTGACGCCGAGACAATAGTTTCTCGGCGGGGAAGGCAAGCACAGGNAATCCCATTAAATTCACAAAAATCACTGAAAAGCATAAAATATCTTTTGTCATAAATAAAATCAAATTTAAAGCAAAACAAAAGAAGAAAACCAAGTGACGCCGAGACAATAGTTTCTCGGCGGGGAAGGCAAGCACAGGCTTCAACAGGCTTCAGCAAGTAGACGCAACGGGTGGATTGCGCGTGCAACCGCGGTGCGTCTGAGAGAGAGGGACGACTGCAGTCCACACACATTGCTCGAGCAAGGCGAGAACAATAAGAAATAGAAAGAAAAAGAAAAATTAGTGTGTATATATAAAAATTGGTGTGAAAAACAAAAATTCTCTCTTTCTCGGCTGCGTTCCGCGTGTGTGCGGGGTCCACCAGCGTAATGTAAAGCAATAAAATGAAATCAATAGACACTAGTGCAAAATTGAAATTTACAAATTAAGGATGCATCCAAATCAAAATATTTAATTGGTGAGAATATTGAATTTAGAAATATTTAATAGGCGAGAATAACAAATTAAATATTTGATGGGTCGAATCAATGAAATTGAATTTTAAAATTGCTATCTTTAGACGAAGATATTTATACATAAATAATTACAGCTGATAAAGAACTTCTGTATGAAGTGTGGAGACTCCTAATTAGACAACATCTCATCGAAGGAAACCATGAGGGAGAAGTAGTCTCCCTGGCAATAATAGACGATAAAGTACATGTACTTCCAGACGAAGGAACTGGATATGTAACAGGGGAGACATCAGGCATATGTGTAAATAGGCGAGCATACTATACACATTAGAAACGCGCAATATTAAGACGTCAAATTGCTTGAGAAATTTAAATCAATCTCTCGCAATCATAAAAGACTTGAATGTGTTTGGAGGAGGTCTTATGTTTAGATTTTCTGAAGAGCACATTCATTCTGAATTCGGTTTGTTTATGTTTAGCAAGTCGAGTTTGGGATTTCGGACCTGAATATAAAAAATGTAACCAGATACAATAATCCTAAATTTTCCGTCTCTTTAGATTAGATAAGAGAGATTTCTCAGAGGATCAATGGGGATGTCTAACTGTGTTAGAATCTGCATTGTTGGCTGAACAAAAGCCAATGTATCTACCAGGTTACGGTCCGAAGAGTCAAGTGTCAACAACAGCTGTGATCGAGAATGGGTCAAGTGAAATGAGTGAAGATTTGGTAAATACAGAGGCGAGGGCCACAGGCGAGTCCAAGTCAAGCAAATTGATTGGAGGCGAGACGAATGGCGGCGAGACAAGTGCAGGCGGGAAAAACACAGGTAATCTTAATGTTGACAAAACTGAACAAATCAAACCGAAACCCAAGATTACAGCAGACAATAAAGTAAATATTAAATTGAATTTAATAAAATCTAATCTAGATGATGAAACAGTTGAGCCTAACGGCAACAAGACTGTCAAGACAGTTTCTCTAGACATACAGCTGGCTGAGCTGAAGAGCATGGTGGAAAAATTGTGCAACTCAAATATAACTTCAACAAAAGCACTGTATGAAGGTCTAACAGAGAATAGAAACCAGTTGAGACTGAATGCTGAGGCGAGAGCACAAGACAAAAGGGAAGTACAGGAGCTCTTGAGCGCCTTGGACAAAAAGCACAATGACAAAAATGGAGGAGTGATGTCGGATAAGCATACAAATCTAGAAAGTCAAATTAGTTCAATGGTCAATAAACAGATCAATGAAATTAATCAGGCAAAATCAAGTCAAGTAAACAACCTAAATCCTTTGAGTCAATTAGCTGGCGAGGTAACCAATAAATTACAAATTGAATTGCTTAACAAGGGAATGAGTTTCAAAAGAGATTACAAAATGGACAGTAAAATAAAGTATGAACATTTCTATGATTATTTCTCGTCAGAAATTAAAACAAATAAACTTTTACACATCATTGACGATAGCATTCTGGTTACTGTGGACGAGGAAACTCTTGCAGAACAGAAGCACAAAGTTAGAGCAATTCTGATCAATCATTTGGACAGAAGATATCACCCTAAAATTGTCAAATTACAAGATCCAAAAGAAATATTGAAGGAACTTAAAGAATTGAAAATGGCTGAGTTTAATGTAACTTCACACTCGGTGAGACAAGACCTTGTGACGAATCTCTAATAATTTAAATTCACCTTTTTAATCACATTTAACCCATAAATAAACAAAGACGCCTTAATTGCCTTAGGCGCCAGCCTATTTTAATTATTGGGAAAAAATAGACAAAATACCCCATAAACTGCCCAATTATGCCCGTGCTCTTTATCACAAGGGGAAGGGGGGACGTTACCCCCTCTTCGAATTCTGAGGTTCTCACCAAATGAAACGCAAAACAACAAGGATAATGCTCCAAAGAAATAATTATATTCAAGAAAATAGTAAAACGAAATTATATACAAAAGAAAACGATCATAAATGATTCGATATAAAGGAAAAATGAATGTGAATGCTTCAATTCAAGCGAATGATAAATCATATAGAAAATTAACCAGAAACAATATAAATCAGTAATTAAACTTTCCAAAAAACATAAAAGAAGGGGGAAAATTCCCCTTACTGAATTTGAGACATAGGAAACCGAGATTTGAACCGATAATATGGGCACTTAGCTCACTCAGCTCGTCCAGTGGATCCAGGGTCTCGTCAGGTCGTCCAGGTGGCTTCCTTCTGTTAATCGTCTCCCACGATGCACAACAATTAACTCAAACTATAGATTGACTCTACCCAATTGTTACTATAAATTCTCTCAATC
>NW_021680738.1:189557-290934 GCF_001412515.2 Diachasma alloeum
TTTCAATTGATAAAAATAGCTATATGAGGAATCATGATGTCATGTTGTGGCATTGTAGATTTAGACATGCCTCAACGAGTTACCTCAAGACACTACAAAAGAAATTCCCAGATAACAAAGAATTAAATGCAGTAAAATTTGATGATGAATTCATTAGAGATTGTGAGGTCTGCTTAACGTCTAAATTCAATAAATTATCATTCACGTCGGTGCGCAGGCGAGCAACAGCACCATTGCAAATAATTCACTCAGATGTGATGGGACCTATTACTCCAATTTCTCATCCTAAGGGATACAGATTTATTTCTGTGTTCATCGATGACTTCTCAAGATTCGCTATGGCTTATCCAATGAAGGCGAAAAGTGAAACAGGACATTGTCTTGAGATGTTCATTAGAAGCGCGCGTAATCTACTGGGTTATGACGCGAAAGTATGCTATCTTAGATCAGATCAGGGAACAGAGTATACAGGCGGGTATACAATTGAAGTTCTTAAGGGTCTAGGGGCGGAATTACAGTTAGCCTCCCCTGATACTCCAGAACACAACGGTGTCGCTGAGAGGTTTAATCAAACTATCCAGAAAAAGGTTAGGTGCTATATGTTTGACTCAAGACTGCCAAAGGGCATGTGGGATCTGGGCTTATCTGCTGCAGTTTATGCTTACAATAGGACTCCACATAAATCAAACAATATGATAACTCCTTTAGAAAGATTCGCGCCTAATCACAGCTTTGACATTAATCAAATCAAAAGATTCGGTAGCTTAAGTTACGTAAAAATTGCTAGAAACACTGGTCCAAAGTTTGGACCTCGAGGTGTAGGTATGGTCTTGGTTGGATATACTCCAACAGGGTATCAACTCTTAAAGCCAGAGCTAGGGAAGTATTATGAAAGCAGACATGTTAAATTCAATGAAAAATTAGTATATGGGGATAAATACAAGGGAAACGGTATCAAAGATTTCCCAGACTATGGAGAAATGGAGAATAAAGATGAATGGTTTGTTAAGTTCGAAAAGAATCGAGGAGAGACCGAGGATTCTTTAAAACCGGAGGGAGAGATAAAACGCAAAAGAGGTAGACCAAAGAAAGAAGTTTCAGAACAAAACACTATCAAGAAAGTGAAAACAGTTGACATAAAAGATAAAATAATAAATGATAATAGCTTTTCAGAGTTGGAAATTGATGAGAACATGAAAGGAAATGTTTTCTTCACTAGTGTTATCAGTAATGTAGGCGAGATAGATTTAGCACAAAAGGAAGATGAAGTGTATCATGCACTTTTAGCAAACATAAATGAAGATCCCTCAAATTATCGAGAAGCTATAAACAGTAAAAATAAAGATTCTTGGTTAAATGCTGTTGATGAAGAATTAAACTCGTTAGAAAGAAATCAAGTATGGAAAATTGTCAAAAGACCTCTAAGTATGATGAATGGAAAAAGATTAAATGTCATTGATTCAAAATGGGTTTTTAAGTGTAAAAATGAGGCAAATGGAAAAATAAGATTCAAAGCGAGACTAGTAATCAGAGGTTTCAAGGATAAGAACATTTATGAATTAAGGGAAACTTATGCTCCAGTAGCTCGTTTACCTCTAGTGAGAATAGTTATATCGATTATAAACAAATATAATCTAGAGGTGTGTCAGTTAGATGTTAAAACTGCTTTCCTCAATGGGGTAATAGATGAGGAAATGTATATGGAAATTCCAGAAGGAACTAATCATACTGACAGAGATAGGCAAGAAAATGTGTGCAAATTGGAAAAAGCACTTTATGGTCTTCGTATCAGTCCCAAACGGTGGAATGTAAAATTCACCGAAGTAGCTTTGAGTATGGGTTTGCAGAACTCGGATTTAGAACCTTGCTTATTCACTTGGCGAGATGAAGACAAGTTCTTGCTTTTGCTACTTTATGTAGATGATATGTTATTGGCGAGTAATGATAACGATAAATTGGCTGAAGTAAAGAGTAACTTATGTAGCGAATTTGAAATGACAGTCCTGGGAGAACCCAAGGAATTCTTAAGCATGACTATTAGGCGGGACAGAGAAAATCAGATTATCAAATTAAATCAGGAAAATTATATTCAAAAGATATTAAGTAGGTTTGGCTTTGATAAATCATATCCACAACGTACACCAATGAATACTTCTCAAGTAGTTAATAATGAGAGAAAATTGAGAGAAACAGAATATGATAATGGGACTTTGGAAAGGACAGAAACAAAAGCAAACATTCCTTATAGAGAGGCTGTAGGTAGTCTTTTGTATTTGGCTGGTGCTACGAGACCAGATATTGCATATGCGGTCAATGTGATAAGCAGACATCAGGTAAACCCTAAAGAAAGTGACTGGGAAATGGTAAAAAGAATTTTCCGGTATTTGAGAGGTACTACGGGCTTAGGTCTGAGATATTCGGGAGAGACCAATGACATTCAGGGTTATTCTGATGCGAGTTTTTCCGATTGTAAAGATTCTATCACAACTTGTGGATTTGTGATTAGACTGTTTGGTGATTCGATCATTTGGCGAACTCACAAACAAACTACAGTAGCACTCTCCACGTGTGAAGCTGAGTATGTCGCAATGAGCGAGGCGAGTCGAGAAATGATGTCGTTGCACAACTCTTTGAAACTGATACTGGTTGATCCCCCCGTTCCAATGATCTTAAGGTGTGATAATAAAGCTGCAATTGTTAGTGCAGAAACAAGTGGAGGAATGAAATTAAGACACATTGTAGAAAACAAGTTACATTATATAAAGGAATTTGTTAAAAGGAATCATATAAAAATCATTTGGATTGGCTCAAGGGATCAGCTAGCTGATGTTTTCACCAAACCATTGACGTTTGAAACACACAAGCGTTTGATGGATCTAATAATGAACGTAAATATCTAAATTATTTCTTTCTGTTTATCTAGGAAGTAACTGATTAGGCGAGATGGAAACTGAGGAGTTAAACCAACTGAAATTACCTGACAAGAATACTGAGACGAGATAAAGTTACCAAAAATAAGAATAAGAAATTTTGTGATTAACAAGAATAGAATACTAGGAGAGAAAAGAATACTAGGAGAGAAGAAGACTGGAGAGGAAAAGAGGATACTGCCTATGGCGGGAGGGAGTGTTGGAATATAGCGCCCTACGCCAGTCTCCCTCTTTACCGACAGTGTGGCAGACTGCGTCGCCACGGCGGCGTTGCGCCTCTCAAAGATATACTCGTACTATGCACCACTTGTGCCTCGACCGTTGTCGCATTACGTTGCTGAATAAAGCTTAATTACTTTTACCATAATAAAACTGTGTTTAATCGTTATTTCAATCCTAAATAACCCTTCAACTTCAAATTCGTTTTTTTGGCAGAAGATGAAACGCTAGATCAAAAAAATTTTTTTTTAACAATTCCGGATTTTTTATTTAAAAATCCTATGTTTCAATTTCTCAGCGAACATTACACATGTATAATGTCGTCAAAATGAAATCGTACAGTAAAATTGAATTGCCGATCCCCCTTCCTAATTTAGTTTGAGGATTAGAAAATTAGGACAAATTTGCTTTCATGTCCCTGATATGTGAAATTCTGAAGCCAAATAATCAATCGATAATTGGTGCAATTGGCCACGTATGAAATATCTGTATAAGTATATATATATAGTTTTTTTTTTTTGCAGAATCTACCAGTTACAAAAATCGTTGACGAGTTAGTTGAGTCAAGACAAAGTTCACATACCGAAGATTATTACTACCTTGATCCAAAGCAGCTGAAGCAAGTGGAGCAAATGCCCAAAAATCGGACGACATTCCAGGACGTAATAGTATTTGTCATTGGTGGTGGAAATTACATTGAGTACCAAAATCTTGTCGATTATGTCAGGGTAATTACTTAATAACAATACTATTTTATTCTGTATAGATTCATTCAAAATAGAGCGATAAAATCGAACAGTATTAGAACTTTCATGGAATTATTATTCTCACTTTTTCAATAACTATTTGCATATTTCTATGTGCAGCAAAAAACTGGAGGTGGTACCAATAAACGGGTTATTTACGGTTCAACGACCCTGGTGAATGCCAGACAATTCCTCAAGCAGCTCTCGTACCTCGGTCAGGAAGCACATTGATCAGGGTCTTTCAGAAAACATTAAGGAAATGTTCTGGTAGTCGACGAAGAGGCAAAATGGACACTTTAACATTCATTTTACTAATAATCCTTATTCAAACGCTGATGAAATGAAATAATTTTTGTTTTCTTTGGAGAGTACACTTCTTTCTCTTTGTCATGAACCCAAACTTCTTAACTAATCAATTTATCCCTTAATTATGAGTATTAAAAAAATACTAGTGTCCATTTAACCTTCCTTTCTCTATATTAGTAGGGAAGTTATACGATATCAACTCAACCATAAATCCACTGAGTTGACGATGACTACTGCTGAATCTAAGGAAGAGAATGAATTGTTAGTAAAATCGTTACTGTAAAGTAAAATGAAATCTGCAGTCTTCACTTGATACAATACGTGAATCCAGTTTCGAAATTTTCCGCATTTTTTTTTTCTATTCTCTGAATTATTTATGTTTTACAATGCTATTTTTCTATTAGATGGGGAAATGAGAAATAATTGCCCACTTCAATGATTTGAAAATAACTGAAAGCTATATTAAAAACATGATTGTCGATCGTAAATTTCCTGAAATTTCCGAACATGATTTTGATTTTTCTGCTACATGTCATTTTTATATGTGACATTTAAAAATCGAAAATAAAATGTTAATTTTACTCTGTTCTCATTTTTTCTTATTTAACCTATTATTGTTACCGAAAAATTGAAATATTTGTAACCAACAGTGGTGGCTGTGTGATTAGAGGGTGGGATTGGCCTGCGGAAGACACGGGTTCGATTCCAAGTTGGATGCCTTGGGGAATGAGCCCGTTTTTGGAACCACTAGAGAATTCTTTATCGGCTACACGTGGTCACGATGACCAGTGCTCATTCAATCTACGCTCCACGTCGATTTTATTAATTGTTTGAACAATTCCTCGGGGAATGACCAGGTTTCAGGGACCGCAGAATAATACTTTATAGAGTCCATGTCGCCACGATGATCACTGGTCGACGAATCCACGCATCCTAGGCGTTTTCTTCAATTTTTTGAATAATTCCCAGGAGAATGAGCAGATTTTTGCGACCATCGAACAATCTTTTATCGATTCATGTGGCCACGATGACCACTGATCATTTAATTCACGCACCGAGTCGATTTTATTATTTTTTGGAACAAGTCATCAGTGAATGAGTGGGTTTTTGCGACCACTGAATAAAATTTCATTGAATCCACGTAGTCACGGTGACCCCACTGGTCATTGAATCTACACTCGAAGTCGATTTAATTAATTATTTGAGTAATTCCTCACTGAATGATCGGATTTTTGGGCACGCAGTATAATATTTCATTGATTCTATAAGACCACGATGACCACTGGTCATTTCATACACGCACCAAGTCGGTTTTATCAATTTCTTGAGAAATTCCGCGGAGAATGAGTGTTTTTGCGACCGCCGAATAATACTTGAGTGTAGATTCAATGACCAGTGGGGTCACCGTGACTACGTGGATTCAATGAAGTTTTATTCAGTGGTCGCAAAAACCCACTCATTCACTGAGGACTTGTTCCAAAAAATAATAAAACCGAGTCAGTGCGTGAATTAAATGTCCAGTGGTCATCGTGGCCACATGGATTCAATAAAGTTTTATTCAGCAGCCTCAAAAACCCACTCATTACCCGAGGAATTGTTGAAAAAATAATAAAACCGACTCGGTGCATGAATTAAATGGTCATCGTGACCGCGTAGATTCGATAAAGTATTCTTCGGCGGCCTCAAAAATCCACTCATTCCCCGAGGAATTGTTCAAAATATGAAACCGATTCGGTGCGTGAATTTAATGACTAGTGGTCATCGTAACCATGTCTATTCAATAAGGGATTGTTCGGTGGTCGCGAAATATTTGCTCATTCCCCGTGGAATTGTTCAGAAAAATAATAAAACCGACTGGGCGCGTGAATTTAATGACCAGTGGTCATCATGACCACATGGATTCGATAAAGCATTATTCGTGGGTCCTATAAACACGCCCATTCCCCGAGGAATTGTTCAAACAATCAATAAAATCGACGTGGAGCGTAGATTGAATGAGCAGTGGTCATCGTGACCACGTGTATTTGATGAAGAATTCTCTCGCGGTTTTGGAACCGCGAGAGAATTATTAAAAAACTAGCGCCGCCCATTTATTATGCCGCTAGCGATGCCCATTTATTATGCCTTTGCTTTTTTGGTTTCTTTCGAAAATTAATGATTCATCGTCGTTTTAGTCTATTGAGTGTTAAAGTTAATGAAAACAATGCGTCTCGGTTCGTTGCATGTTCAATTTCAATATTTCTGTAAGTGATCTACTAATTCTGAGTTTCCGTCCTCACTCAGTGAAGTTTTAATTACTATTGTAATCAAAATTATATTCAGAGTCCAAAACAACAATTATCAAATTTCTTACAGTCCATAATTTTTTTGTCTTCGAGTCCTTCCTTATTTCCGTTTACAACTTGATAAAAGTATATAATTATTTTTCTAGAAAAATTATGGGGTCAATTCTGATGTTCTTTCGCTAATTCGAAGTGTTTTCTCTGCATTCATGATCTTTTTCACAATTCTATTCGACGATGTCATGAACTTGAAACTTTGATGAATCATCTGAAATTTTCCAAATTTTGTATAAACTTTCGAAATTTATATAAATTTTTTTCAAGAAACTTGAAAATTTTGTGGAATTGTGGAGAAAATCCGAGGAATTTCCAAATTATTTCCTCCCTTCTCATTTCAATTAATCAGAGTGCAGTATTCGGGCTCACATGACTTCAAATCAGTTTTATTTGCAAAATACCGCCCTTTCCTGTCAATTGTTTTCCCATTATTTATTCAACAATCCTCGAATATTTGAGAGATATTGGAAATGCTTTGTAATTTTGAAAAACTCCATGGATTGTCTCTAAGTTCTTCAGAAAAACTCATAATTGTCTTGAATTTTTGGAATACTCGCGAATGATCTTATATTTGGAAAAAAAATTGACACTTCTCTGATTCTTTTGGAAACCTGCAACCTTCCTCGAAGTTTCTATAATTAATTCACCCCCCTAGAGATGGATTTTGTAACGAAGCTGAAACACGTATTCATTCATTTCCAACAATCTCTTGATGAGTGCTCACATAAAAGATAAAATCTGCTCTAAAATTTTCATATCATTAGTTTCAATAGTTTCGACTTTAGATTATTATCTTAGTCAAGTTGAAGGGCTCTCTTTCCATATTTATAACATAATTTCGGCTGCAATGTTCATTATGCCTTTTTTCCCGTCGCACTCAGAATTTCTTTCCTCCATTCATTGTTCATAATCATTCTCATTGCAAAAAGCAGTGCGACTGATGAAAATGATGTGCCTCAATTTATTAACTATGAAATATTGATATTGCAATGAATAACCTCCGCATATGCTAATTCCTCTGCTCACTGAATTTAATTTCAATCATAATTATAATCCAATTTCTACTCGAACATAATTCGAAGAGTAAATTGCCGAAATTCAATGTTTGGTGAAACTATGGTGTTCGATGCCGGATCTGATTTTTCCGGAATTTACGAGCGATGGGCGAGATTTACCGTCAGTGTGGGGGTTATGGAACATGTGGGGGTACTGGAACACTTTGAAGCATTTATTAAGAAAATAAAGTCCCAACCGTGTTAAAACTATAGGGAATTCCGTCTCGATGGTAGGATGGTCTCTTATCTTTCCCTAAGATTAGGTTTGGTCGAGGTGAGTCAATGAAAACCATTTTAAATAAATCCGTTAAAAGTGGCGAGCGAGTGACTCCCTCTCGTATGTGTGAATTGAGTTGGGTTTCACTCGCGTGGCAAGTGCATCGCCGTGTTCAATGAGACTTTTCTCCCAAAATGTAAGTATTTGGTGAATTAAAAAGTGTTTGTAGTGACATTAGAGGAATTATTCTTGATGATTCAATAGAAAAAAATTAGAAAAATGATTAATTCAATTGAAGAGAATGAGGTTCCGTTATTGAGACACCACAACACGGTCTTGAGGCAGTTAGCGAACCCCCCGCCTGTCAAAAAACTAACCTCTCATAAATTCTCTTCGAACGTCTCTTGAAATATTTGTTCTTCTCATTACATTCCTTTGTTGGAATAAAGTATTTATATCAACTTCCAAGCCTAGAGAAATCTATAACCTCATATGAATCTCCCTCTCCCTGTTCCACAACTGGTACCTTTGAGGGTTCCATAAGGGGGACATTTTGTTTTCAGGGGTTCCATAAGTGAAGCATTTGCCGGGCGTCACCTTTTCTTGAATATTAATTAATCTATTGACCCCATAAATATGAAAAAATGTTTCAATTGAAGGAGAGATATTGTTTTAGCTGTTGCAAAAGTTAAAATCCTAAAATTATAGATAAAATCATGTATCACAGCGTTCACCGTGGATTCTACTCCATAACCCCCACACTGACGGTAAATGGATTTTAACGGGAGCGGGAGAAGGTCCACATATCACCACCCGTGCACGTTGGTCAAGTCAGTCAATTTAATTTGAATAAAATGTCAATATTTACACTGTGGTAATTTAATTAATTGAGATGTTCAAAACAAATAGCGCGGGTCACAATATTTAGTTAATTGCAGTTCACAGAATTTAAATAACGCAGAGCAATTAGTTCGTGGAACTTCAACAAAATAACGTATTCCCGGAAAAGCAATGTATACTGTACGATGGCCGATATGCAAATGAGGTTTATTAATAGGCCACGAGGTGGCAGGTCGCAGAAATCAAAAGTGTGAACGCGCCCCAAATAGCAAATGGGGGCGTTCACTGGACACCTGTCCATCATGTGGCGCCTCAGGTGCCAGAGGTGAGAGGCCACTGGTCATTTGAGGCGATTGCGCAGATCAGTTGTGCGAAGCCATGCAAGCATGCGATCAGAGCGAGCGTGCGTGAGTACGTCTTTGTGTGTGTGTGGAAAAAATAAGTCGGTGGAAAACCGAACATCTGGTAAAAGTGCATGCCAACACCGTGATACAATTTTTCAATCAGTTCACTCGGTAAATTCAATTAATCTATTGTTCATATCATCAACATAATTCCGTATTTAGAATATTATCACCTCTTGTTTTCAGCACCAAATTGAAATTTAAAACGTAAAACGACAATTTGACTTCTGCTCGTTTCTTTTTTGTGAATCTGAAATTCATGTTAATGTTTCAGATATTATGAAAATATCATCATTCCTGTTCTCTACTCTTATGGAATATTGAGTCACAGCTGTTCATTCATAACTGAATTTTTGTATTCCTATATTATTATTATTCTTTGTTCAACGTGAAAAAATCTATCATTTTCACTATAGTGCTTTCAGATTCTTCTGCACTTCATCTAAAAAATGTCATATATAAACTCATAATTCTAGTTATTGTTTCCAATCAACTTTGTTTGGAGAAAACCTTAGATGCAACATTAAGAAAGTTGAATCATTCTATTCCCCCCGACCTAAATGATTAGAACAATTATAATTGGTTTATCAATCGAAAATACAGAGTAAGTAATTAGGTGCATATAATTCACGTTTTAAGTGAAAATTCAAGCAACTTTTTATTTTCACATTGCGACGAAGGGATTCGTATTTTCCTCGATTGGACGTGTATGGAGAAAATATATAATTTAATCCGAATAATATGTATATGCCCTGAGACTCCGGAAGTTAACTTAGAACTAAGAATGATGTGTATGTGTGTGAGAGAACAGTATGAATGAGTAGTTTTGGCTCATCCTATATCACTGAGGGACTACTAAGCTTCGCAGAGGATCATCACAAGGCCTGGGGAACGAGTTACAACGACCCGAGGCCTCATAAAACACCATAAAAGCATCACACCTTCACATTTCCACGTCCAAGTTGTCCACACCTGTCAAAACCTTATCAGCGGGGTGATTTGGATACCGCGCTGGCCTCAATTACATAAATAGGGGGCAGCGCATTACGGGGCCCACCCAACCTAATCTAGTACCCGCACAATTCCCGAAACTCATCCACGAAGCGATTCTCACCTCCGGAAAGGCATAATAGACCACCTGACACTAGTGGTGTATACCTGAGAGGACTAGAAGGCGCCATTGCACAGCACGTGGCCGGCGAAATATGCAAATGGCTAATCATTGCCTAATCATTTGAATTCAGGGCCAATGTCAAGGCCCAAGAGAAACGGAGCGCGATGGCATGTGATCGAGAGGGCTGTAACGAGATTTTCTCGTTACGGGTTGAAATCCCCTTAAAAAGATACGTGAACTCTAAAATTGAGACATAAGGCGACATCTAGAGGCGGCTGAAGAAAGCCGCGACTAGATGAACTGAGCGACAAACCGATGAAAGACCTAAGGCATAGCGGTTATGGGTGAAACCGCGACCCCTGGAGGTCTGGAGGACGTTACTAGACTATCGCTATTTTGGAATTCGCCCAGCATGTGCTAGGGGAAAAGGGGCCGACGTACAGGCTGTCCAACTGGGCGATTCCATAGGCTATGTCAGAGTAGACTAGGGACCAACGGCCAGGTGAGAGGACTGGTGCCCCCGGGATCCCGTCGGGTTGATTGGTGGGGATAGGGTAACGGAATGACCTATCGTCGCTGAGATATCCAGACTAGGGGGAGAAGGCCCTAGTAAGATTCTGAGTTAGTCGAACGCGGACGCTCGAGCGGGGAAGTCGAAAGGATTTCTCCGAGATATACTGTGGTGTTGGCTTGAAAGATGGCCACGGGAATGGTGGGCGAATAGCTCAGCGCAGCCAGGTGCATAACTGATGGTAGCGAGCGTAGGGGGATGCTCCTGCATCCCCCACAAACGGGAAAAGAGTTATTTCGGAACTCTTAGTGACGACTTTGTTGTTTCCGGCGTTATCCGGCTCGGCGAAACAAATGTCGTGCACATGGGCCCGTGGGTCTGGAGTAGAGATCGTCCTCCTGTCGACCCGACCATGTGCCGACATTCGAGTACCCGGAGACGGTGACGTGCGATGACCGAAGCGGTAACTGGTGGCCGAGAGTGTGGGTGGTCGTGAAGTGGGTAACAGGGTTCCACTTTGGTCGGATCAGCCTCTCGGCGTCCCAGGCTCTGAGGAGCCCCGGCTGATTCGCATTTAATTCTGAAAAACCCTTCCGAGTCGAAATACTCGAGAGGCGAAAGCCTACTGAGAGAGTGAAAAAACCCTCCAGGACGAAAGTAAATTCACTTTACATGGATGATTAGGCCGTGAGGCTTAATTTCCAGCCTGAAATAGTGGCTGGTGACGTTTGGCATAAGATACTCCTGGTGGACCTCGCCCACTCTACCGTGTCACACTGATGCTAGCTGGGCAACCCTTTGCCCGGCCACAGAAGTCCTCTGACTGGACGAGTTTGCCTCAGAGGCCGGTTTTCGTCGAACCTCCCGTGAAGGTTCGGCTGGCGCCCGACTATTGAGCGATAGAGACGGCTAAAAAGTAGTTTGGATTTTTCTTGGGTGAACAACCCGGGAAAATATCCTTACAGAACAATAACCATTTCCGCCTTCCTCATCACTTCCATCTCTACCGTCAGACGTTGTACATCGTTCAATTTCTAAAACTTGTGTGGGTCGAATTATTCGTCAGGAATTGAACGTGTGGAACTCTACGTGGGATTTGGGAGGAAAAAGGCTATCTGGGCGAATCTGCGGCGATACTCTGGTGAATTAAAGACTTCTCGGCGAATATACCAGGCGAAATATCCACGCGATATTCAACGGGCGAGCACGTGGCGAACCACTCCGGACGACGACATCGTGAGACAGTAGGAATATTTCGCGTGAGTGTGCACATGTCAATAAGTGATTTCTGGTGCGACCTTAATATTCGTGAGAAAAGGGGGCAAGTTAGGCTCTTTCGGGGCTCTTGTCGGCTTCCCCAACAGAAGAAATACTCTTGCCAATGGAGAGTATCGACTCCATCTTGGTAACCGCGTGGCGAAGTCGAGTCGGTGCAATTGCGGAGCGATTTATTCAATTATTTCAGGTGTTCCAAGCGATGCGTCGGAAAATCATATTAGGAAAAAAGCGATCGGCAGTCCTTAGGGATTTTTGTGAAATATTTATAATTTGGATGTATTACTTTATTTTCTTCTCTTATTTCATCATTATTCTCCGGGGGGCGCGAGTGAGAGAGAAATATATCTCCGCTAGTGTCGCGGGTAAGAGGCCTTGTGGAAGCCCACGGGGTGTCTCCGGACTTGCGTTGTGTACATTTGCTGTCTGTAAATGAATAAAATAACCGAGCCTCTCCATAGTTCTCCGGAAAGCAAATTATTCATTAATTTTCAGTAATAATCATTTTTGGATTGTGTTGAGTCTGGCGGATCGGAATTCTCCGGAAAGTGTTATTTTGGTTTTTCTTATTTTGCATTCCCTTTTCTCTCAGAGAGTTGATATTGAACAAAAGTATTATTTCGTTTTCATTACTGTTACTTTCGTTGTTAGTTTGGGTGACGACCCACTTCTTTTGGATTTATATTAATTTTCTTCACTCGTCTCATATCAGTTTTTAGAATATAGCATTCTCTGGTTATTCGAATCGCTTCCTCTATTTATTTTCGCTAAACTATTTCCTCTCCCCAAAAATGAAGTAATTGAGTTGAATATAGTACGAGCACACCTGACAACACATAGGTAAGGGTGTGTATTGCACTGCGTGCGTCCGGAAGGCGAAGATTTCTCAGGAAAGTATTTTTCTATTATTGACTTTCTTTTGGGGTTTCATTCTCCAGACCGGAAATATGCAATTGAATAATTTCAATGAATGCGGAGAGACAATTTTAGGGCTTGGACAGATAATTAGGAGGTTCCGTAATTTTGGGAGAAGTAATCATTTTACAGAAGTACCTCATTGTGCCTTTGAGTCATCAGAAACTCCGATCAAGTTCATTAATCATCTATAATTTAATCTTGTTAGCTCTTAACTTCTATCACCAAAAAATAATTTCCCATTTCACTAATTATAAACAAATGCATGTATTATAGAAAATATGCACTGATGTATTTAATGTATACACGGTGTTCGTTTCTTATTCGAGATTCGAAATCCGATTTGTAATCCTTCCACGCTTTCGTAAATAGCACTGTCGCGGCTGAATTGGTCATTCTCATGAAAGTTCTCATGAGAATGCGTCTTTCATCCGCCGCGATGACTCTGAAGATAACATCATGTGGCAATTTATTTGAACGACACTCTATTTCTGTTTCATACGTTCATGATCCAACACGTCCGTTCAACTTCTACTTTCGGTGAATCGATTCGACATTCTTCAATTCGAGTTTTCATTCAGCAGCCATTATGCTCTTCTTTATATTGGGGATGCTATAAATCACTGCGATGTCTGGTGGGTATTGTCTGCACTAAGAAAAATGGCTGTCCAATGGTTTATCGTTGGTACTTCAATCAATTACTTTACATATCCTCAAGTTTCTCTAAAAAATGATAACATCGGGACTTCGAGTACAACAATCAAAAACAATACAGAAACGAATGAGTCGAAGAGGAACTACTACTGTCAGCTATAATGTGAGGGTTTGAACCAGTTTAAACGGGTAAACCATCGGTCGTCCATGTTATCACGGCGATCACCACACGACCATCGATAAATAGCGGTCCCAATATAAGGATGGATGCTTATATCGATATTTACACAATCGATACCCAATTATCCGTTTCATTGCATCCATTCTCACACTTAACCGAACGGCGAATGCGCGTTCGACTTTCATAGAATCGATTCGCATTCGAGTTCTCATTCGAGTGCCCATTCGAGTTCTCATTCGAGATTCCCGATGCCTCTCTTATTATATAGGATAGGATTTCCAGGAATGCCTTGGAGGTATTACAGATATCCAGTGGTTATCAGGACCCCGTGCATTTTAAAATACATGCCCCAGAGTTTCCCCGAGCGTATTTTTTCCTCGAGGAATTGCTCACAATATGTTGAGGAATGGTTTGGTGCGTGAGGTAAATATCCCGTTATCATCGGCACCACGTGGATTCCGACAGGGGTGCACCCCCGACTCCAGGAACATGCTTTTTCCCTGAGGAAGATTATAATTTGAGTTCTGGGATAGCAGAGGGCACCCGGAACATTCTCAAGCATGCCCGCTACTGATAAATAATGACTTTAATCTTTCATTCTGCCGAAAATTATTGTCCTATCCTGATTTCAGTACCCCGCCGCCAAATGGCGCCACCTTCGCCTTCTCAATTGACATTTTCCCTAGCGTCGACAATTGAAAATTGAATACTTTTCGGTTATGATTTACCGGGAGATTCATTTCAAATATTTTATGAAAATTCTTAAAATTTCCGTTTTTGCATTAACCGCACGTCATTATGATTTTAGTAGAAGGTTACCTTTCGGATCCTCGGAATTGCTGCCACATGTGCACTCTTCTACCATTTTCAGGGATGAGTGGCCTGTCGTTGAGTAAGTCTCGGGATTCGGTGTGGCGACCAGCAGACTATGGAAATGTTTTTTTCGGAAATAAAACATTTTCTGCTAGGCAAATAGAAGAATCAATAAGTTATGAATTTTATAAATACTAGTTATAAATTTTTAGAAAAATCAATCGCTTGAAAAAAAATTATGTATATATATATATATAATTTGAGAGTGAATTCTTGTGGTTTCCGGTAGCTTAGTCGGTAAGAGTGCCCGGCGCGTATCTGGGAGACCCGGGTTCGATTCCCGGCTAAGTGAAGCGGAAATTTTTTTCTCTCTAAATTCTAATTCTCTTAGAATTATATATATATGGGGCATTCCATGTCAATTCGACCGGTTTAAACTCTGACCAACTCAGATTCGTTTCATTTTTTTTTCATGATTCTACTAAATGAAAAATCCTCCCTGATTTTCTTTCAGATTTTTTAATCAATTTTTTTATTTTGTATCAATTTTTGAAGTAGATTAACGAAAGCCCCATTTGAAAAATCTGAAAAAATTCACAAAAATTTTATGCTACCAAAAAGTTGTTTCAAGCAATTTTTTAGAGTGGAAATAGAAATAGTACGCCCTACGCTGACCCTATTTCTGTATGCGCTAGGAAAAAAATTACATTTTATCTATGGAATTTACGTTAACGGAAGTATTGAATCTAAATCCGATGTCGATTTTTACAAGTTCTGGTCAGGTCTATTTATTTATAACATTTTTATTGTTTAATCGATCATATCATAGAAACGGTTGCAGATAGAGAAAAAAATTTGCAACAAAAGATGTTTGTTATATACAAATACACATTTTTTATCGTATAACTTTTTGTCCTAACTGCGATTGATAAAGAGTTATCATGGATGGAAGGGAAGTGGGCAGTACGTTAAGACTTGCGCGGATGTTGGGGTGCTCCGATGCGTTTATTGGCAAAGTCGATCGAGATAGAGGAGAATTGAATTCCGCAGGATAAAATTCATATATTTTTCCATATATATAAATTTTTTGTCATTGAGCATAGTGAATACCACAAATCTATTTCCATAGACTTATCAATCTTAGTTTCTTGAAGGACAGATTTGAACTTCAGCTCTTAATCTTTAAAATCGCAGAAGATGGAGAAAAAATTCCATGGAGATTCGCCGAAATCTACATTTTAGGGCTTACTTCGACTTGATTATTGACTTGTCTCGGTATTCATCAACTATTCAATTCCTTCCTGGGCGATTGCACGTGAAACCAGGAGTCGAAAAAAATCGATAACACCGATTTTCCTCAGTGGGAATCAAAGGCGATAGGAATTTTTTTTACAAACGAAAAAAACGCAAAATTTTAAAAACAGCATAACTTGTTCAACAAATTTTATCTTGGACAGAAATTTCAACTGAAGCCTTATTTCATGATTTAGAATTGAGAAAAAAATCATGAAGAAAATCGGAATTCAATTTATAGAAATAACTAGTATTTGCAAGGAAAATTATAATCTGACAATAATGAGTATTTTTTTGAATCAATGCAGCTATTACACGATTAATTTCCATATTCACTCTAAAATATGCCGTAAAATACTTTGTTGATAATATCAAATTTTTGGAATTTTTTTCAAATTTCCCAGTAGGGGCCTTCGTCACTCAACTTAGAAAATTCATAAAAAATTGACGGATCAAATGGTAAATCATCAATTATATGTCAAATTTAATGGTGAACATGTTTCGTTTGAACCACTCTCCACTATCTCGATCAAGTTTGCCAATAAACGCATCGGAGCGCCCCAACATCCGTGCAAGTGTTAACGTGCTGCCCACTTTCCTCCCATCCATGATAACTTTTTATCTATCGCAGTTAAGAGAAAAAGATATATAATAAAAAATGTGTATTTTTACATAACAAAAATCTTCTGTTCGAATTTTTTTCTCTCTCTGCAAACGTTTCCATGATATCATCGATTAAACAATTAAAATGTTATAAATAAATAGACCTGATCACAACTTGTAAAAATCGACATCGGATTCGGATTCACCACTTCCGTTAACGTAAATGTCATAGACAAAATGTAATTTTTGTCCTGGCGCATACAGGAATAGGATTAGCGTAGGGCGTCCTATTTCTATTTCCGCTCTAAAAAATAGCTTGAAACAACTTTTTGGTAGCATAAAATTATTGTGAATTTTTTCAGATTTTCAAAATGGGGCTTTCGTTAATCCAATTCAAAAATTGATAAAAAATTGAAGAATTCATGAAAAAAATCTGAAAAAAAATCAGGGTGGATTTTTCATCGAGTAGAATCATGAAAAAAAAATGAAACGAATCTGAGATGGTCAGGGTTTAAACCGGTCGAATTGACATGGAATGCCCCATATATATATATATATATATATATATATATATATATATATATATATATATATATATATATATGTGTGAATTGACGGGAATTGAGTTTTTTTTTCGTGGCGATTTTTCCTACGATTGAGGGCCTTGAAAAACTATATCTCAAATTTTTTTTAATTTTTTTGACAGCCCAGTTTGGACATTTTTTTTTTCAACTTGTTCGCTTTTTTTACAATAACTCGAGTTCTACTAATCCGATTTCGATTTATTAGGGATCAAAATTTTCCATTTTTCACCATCTATAAGAATGTTTTTTGTCCAAATTTTTTCCAATCTCTAGATGCTCGAAATAACGAATTTTCAAAAAAAAAAACAAGTTGAAAAACTTGAATTTGGCTAATTACGTCACGGTTGATTATTTTAATTTTTTTTTCAGTAATTCCTATAATCAAAACAAAAATTTTGGATCGTCATACATCTTGGGTTTCGTTTTAGATCTCTTTAATTTTCAATTTTTTTATTCTCAAAATTCCGCGAATTCGGTCAAAAAACCCCAAAATGTAATTGGCTGGCTTTGATTATAAACAGTATGAAGTAAATTTAAACATATACCTATATATTACATATTTTTTCGATACATAATTATAGTCATTTTAAGGAGGTCTTCGCTGTTTCCTGAGTCAAAAAATCGATTTTTTTTACATTTCATCATTCTATTACTATTCTAAAATAATGTAGAGAAAGAATTTCTTAGAAATTCCGAATATTGACAGACTTACAGGGCTTCAAAGCCGAGCGCGTGGAAATAGACAGGTGCACTATGGTTGCAGCATAACAATAGTCTTTCAGCGGTCCCCCTCTGTTGGGGACGCGCGAGATTGGATAATAGGGGAGGGGAGCTCCTTTGGAAAACTATTGATATTCGATAGTCTTCAGACCTATGTCCCTACAATTTATTTGTAATGAATATTCCGAATAAACTTCAGTCTATTGCAAACCCTCGAACGGAGTAGTTGATTCTTGTAGCACGACTCTCGAAATAGAAATGGACAGAAAAGATCCCGGATAAGTCCTAATAATCCTTCGCGGGCAAAAAAAACGTAAATTTCGTGGCAATAAGTATACCAAAATAGATAATACATCATCCCCAAGTAAGAGAGCCGCAGAAAAATTCGATATTACCGACAATAGCCATTATTGTCTCATCAACTTTATAACAGTTTTTTTTGCTATTAGTAGTGCAGTGATTTGTAAAAATTGTAAGAGTGACATAAACTTTTCGAAAGGTTTGTGATGACCTGGTCGTCAGCTGATTATTAAAATAATTTCTTTAATAAATCATTTAAATATTTTGGAGTCTTGAGTCTGTCGGGGGCTTCCCCCTTGAGGTAAAATCAAGGAGGGACCATGGAGATCGATTACGGTTGAAGTCTATGGGGAATTTCACCGGGTGTTTTCTTGCTCTGAGGATCCTCATTGTCATCACCCTGGAGAAATAACTCTTCAGGGTTAGGAGGATGGCAATGAGAATACATGCAGGAGGATCTGAGTCGGAGGTCGAGGTGGTATTCCTCGAGGAGGATACCCCTGAATATCAGGATGGAGATCGCAGTCCCGAACGCCAGAAGTCGGAACCGAGGGCAGTGCTCTGGTCACGCAGTTCCGGGAAATTCGTAGAGTCGCTGTCACCGTCAAGATCGTCTGAAGGCGCTGAGTTTGCACGTCGCTTCGGAAAGCCGAGAGTCGCCGGAGAAAACCGAAGACCAAGAACGTGCCGGTCTGAGCACGTTGTCTCGCGAGACTCACCCGGCAGACGCTAAGCGGGACAGACCATCAGATCCAGAGTACCAGTCACAGTCACAGAATTTACAGTCTCAGTTATAAAATTTGTTTGTTTACATTCAACAGTCACCGTCAGCGTCAATGTCATAGTCATTGTCAAGAAATTTATTTAGTTCAGATAAAATAAACAGTCACAGTCCAATAATTGTCAGTAGAGTCAGTTGGTCAGCGGTTCACGTCAGAAGAAAGGTCAGAGCTGAATAATTTTATGTAATACGTCGAGTCAATTTCTATTATTCTTGAAAATCAATTGAAGTTACTGTTGTGTTTTGGGTTCACGAGCTATTGGCTGGCATTATTGATCCCTGAATCGAGCAAAGAAATATCATTATAATTTAGTTTGTCATTTTTAATATTTTCTATATATTAGTTGAATAGAATAGAATAGAATAGAATAGAAAAAGTGCGGCTGGTCACTTAAAGCGCCCAGAGTCACCTAAATCATACGATCTTTTGTAACTTCCGCCTTAGTTTCGGTCAGTCACACAGCCCCAGCCCTGTGTTTCTCACTAGGCTAATAAGGCTGGTGACAGCCGCTTGTTGTAAGTCCTCTGGTTTCAGGAAAGCCTGGCCCCAGATTTTATAGCGACGGAGTGCTAATAGGGGGCATTCACATAAAATGTGGATGACGCCCTCCTTATCGCCTCCGCACAGTCTGCAGTCTTCTTGTTCTGCAAGTTTCATCTTGAACAGATGAGCTCTGAGAGCTGTATGACCCGTAAGGAGCCCTACTGCTACCCTCAGATCCCCTCTGTGCAACTCCAGAAGCTTTCTGGTCCTAACTCTTAGTTGCCCTCTCATAAGCAGTTTCGCTTGTCTGCAGGTCGCAACTTTCTCCCAACGCCTGACATGATCCCGCTGGAAATGATCTTTAATAAGAGTTTTTCCCACTGCGAAGGGCATGCCAAGCAGGCCGTGTGAGGGCACACTTTCTGTACCCTCCTTGGCCAGCTTATCTGCCTCTTCATTACCCAGAATCCCATGGTGACCTGGCACCCAGGTTACGGTGACCCAGTTGTTTTTACCCAGTGTGTCCAATGCCTGCATGCATTCCCACACCACCTGTGACTCTGTAGTGGGTTTTTCCAGGGCGTGTATCGCCGCCTGGCTGTCACTGCAGATGAATATTTTCATCTTTTTTGTGTCTCTCGCGTTCAGATACTCTGCACACTTAAGTATGCCCAGCATCTCTGCTTGAAAGACGGTTGAATGATGGCCCAGCGGAAAACTCTCTCCGAAGCCATCTTTCAGACGGTAGATGCCTGCCCCAAAACTTTCATTGAAGCCAGAGCCGTCCGTAAACCAGTAGTCCTCTCTTGGTCCTGGTTTACGTTTCGAGTCTAGCCACTCCTGTCTGGGTGGTATACTCGTTCTGAAAGTTTTCCTGATCTGATACTTCCTAGGAATCCTATCCGTCTTACCTATGAAGGGTCGATCATTGATTAGGCTAAGCCTTGTATGGCCTTGGCCCGTCATCTTCCATTCTAGTTGGCACCTTAGTCTATATGCAGTTGTGGTAGCACAACTCACAACCCTAAGGTCGAGGGGTGGGATACTGAGTGCTATTTCTAGCGCCTCAGTAGGTGTCGATTTCATGGCTCCTGTTGCAGCCCTCAGGAAGGTTCCCTGTAGGCTTTTCAACAGGTTCCTTGTTTCCGTCTTACTCACCCTCGGCCACCAGACGACCGCAGCGTATACCAGTCTCGGAAGTAGAACTATTTGGTAGAGCCACAGCATCATTTTACTATTGAGTCCCCATGTCCTGCCCACAGCTCTCCTGCATGCCCACATAGAGGCAAACACTTTATTTCTCTGAGTACAGATATGTTCTTTCCAGCTGAGTTTATTATCCAGGAGGACACCCAGATATTTCACTCTGCTGATGTAGTTAATCTCCGAGCCATTTAGCTTCAGAGGTTGGATCTTTTCCAGTTTATAATTTCTGGTGAAAACCAGGACCGATGTCTTGGCTGGATTTACCGATAGGCCAGTTACCCTGCACCAGTCCTCAATGATATTGAAGGCTGTTGCCATCAGATCCCTTAGCACCCTCAGAAATCCGCCTTTCACAACAACTGCCACATCATCGGCGAAACCGATGAGGTGGAAGCCGGCCTCACTTAGTTGATTTAGAAGTCCATATACAACCAGGTTCCATAGCAGGGGCGAGAGAACTCTCGCCCCTGAAAAAAAAAAGAAGGGACGTCCCTCCACACATACCCTCCCATGTCCTGCCGACAGTCTTCTGCTTTTCAGCATGTTTTGTGTCCAAGCAATGATAGTCTTGGACACCTGTCGTTCTTCCATGGCTTTTTCTATAGCCGGATTCGAAGTGCTATCAAAAGCCCCCTCAATATCCAGAAAGGCGCCTATGGCAAAACCCTTGACCGCCAGTTGTCCCTCAATCAGTCCCACCAGGTGATGTAAGGCGGTATCTGTTGATCTTCCCTCCCTGTATGCATATTGACAGGGGGAGAGAGGTCTGTCAGCCAAGGACCCGGCCTTGATGTGTCTATCCACCAGCCTCTCCTGGGTCTTCAGGATGAAGGATGTGAGGCTTATAGGACGGAAGTCTTTTGGTTTTATATAACCGGTTTTTCCCGGCTTGGGAATGAATACTATCCTAGTCTCATTCCACACACTAGGGACATGTTTCAGGGCTATACTAGCTCTGAGAATCTTGGTTAGAGGTCCCGTAATAGTCTCTATCACTTCCTGTAATAGGGCTGGGAAGATCCCGTCTGGTCCCGGTGCCTTGAAGGGTTCAAAGGTTTTGATGGCCCACTTGACCCCCCAGGGCTGCACTACTTTATTTGCCAATGCCCAATCATGGGTTTCGTAGATATCCCTCTGATTTTGCATTGTTTCTTCATCCCTCTCCTGGGCCTGTATGAAGTCTGGAAACTGGGTGTTCATTAGGAGTTTCAGAGTCTCTCCCATGGTTTCCGTGTGGCTGCCATCTGGTGCCTGTAGGCTCCCTAGATATGGAGTCTTGTTTGTTCCAAGGATTTTTGCCAGCCTAGAGGTCTCCGATTGACTCTCCACATTGCTTGTGAAAGCCCTCCAGCAGTCCTCTTTGGCTGCCTTTATTGCCTTGTTGTAATCTGCGAGCAAGCCTCTGTAAGTTTTCCATGCGTCTTCCTTACGGGGGCCCGCTCTCATGTTCTTAGCTTTGTTAAAAGCTTTTCTAGCTTTGCCCCTCAGCCCACCGAGCCTCTCTGACCACCAAGGAGTCTCAGTGGGCTGCCCTTTCGGGATAAGCTTGCAGTTTGTCTCGAAGGAGTCCATGATGGCCTGGTTTAGGGCAATCGAAGCCTCCTCCAGCTGCTTTTTGTTGTTAAATCTGAGGATGATATCCCTGAGATTGTCAGATAGACTCTCTCGGTAATTTCCCCAGTTTGTTCGTCTTGGGTTTCTCACCCATTCCGTTTCTTTCACTGTGTGGATGGACATTCTTATGGTTTGATGATCGGACGCTGAGAGGTCCTTTGAGACCCTCCAGTCCCCAATCATGTCTGCCACTCTATCCGTCCCCAGAGTGATATCTATGACCTCCTGTCGTCTCCGATCTATGAAGGTAGGTTCTGACCCCCTATTAAGGATGTTTAGACCGGCCCCCATTATGAATTCCTGGAGGCTTTCCCCCCTGCCGTTAATGCCGGTGCTCCCCCATGCTACATGGTGCGAGTTGGCATCACAACCTAGCAGGAGTTCAAGTCCCCTTTCCTTCACATGGTTGCATAGGTCCTTTACTTTTTTCGAAGGAGGTGGTTCAGCCGAGTCATAGGGCATGTAAACTGACCCTACAACCAGGCTCATTTCCTCGCCTTGTCCCAGGCCCAGATCCACTTGTGCCACAGCCAGGTCTCCCTCACTAGCCTGTGAACAGAAGAAAGAGTCTAGTCCTTTAATAACAATGCAAGATCTAATTTTCTCCTGAGTGTTTGCGTGATAGATTCTGCCACAACCACTGAGGCCCTTAATAGCATTGTCCACTATCCATGGTTCCTGGATCATTGCTATGACAGTCTGCATCCCAGCTAACAGCCTGACTAGAGTAGCCGAGGCTGCTTTGCTGTGGTGCAAATTTATCTGTACAATGTGCACCCGGGTTGCAGCCATAATGATGACTACTTTCCTGGTACCTCTATGTACCCTTCTTCTGACTTTCACCACGGTCTTTCGCAAGCAGCTTGACAGTTGCTTTTTGAATCCCGCAGTGCAGTCTGAAGTTGCAGGCTTTCAGAACAGAGAGAGATCGGTCGTCTATCAGCGCAACGAAGTGGGCACTTTTCGCGTCCCTACTCTCACTGCCCCGAGCGACAACCCACTCTCTGGCCTGCAGTCCTGCATTTTGTTTCTCAAGGAAGCACAGTGCTTCTTGAGCGGTTAGATCTGGGTCTTCCACGTGTAGTACAACCCTGTGCTTCTTGGGAAGCTCCGAGGCTGCGACCACACGTACAGTAAGTCCAGCTATTTTGTTTTCGGGGAAAAGGCTTTTCAGCCAATTTCCCGTTTCCTCATCAGTGCAGCACACCATTGCCACACCTTCTCTTTCCCAGACACCGTTGAAGGTGGGTGCTTTCACCCCGTCAGGTAACGCCAGAATGGCCCTCTTCAGGAGTTTCTTCACCTCCGTTACCTCTTCAGTGCCCAGTTTCTGATCCGGATATGACTCCGGCATAACTGCAAACTTGAATGAGCTCGTAGTGTTCTGAGCATATGTGCCCTGATCCTGCGTTCTCATTCTCTTTTCTTTCGGTCTGACTGAGGGGCTTGGCGTAGTACGCTCTGATGGAAGGCGTTTTATTGCCTTCCTCGTAGCCCCCTCCCCCCTTCCCTCATCGACCTTCGCTGCTGCATCCGTCAAGGTTGCAATCGCCCCCGAGGTTTGATGCAGCTTCGCTCTCTTGCGACGTCTTCTCTCGGCTCCACTCAGTCTGACCCGATTCACATCGGTACCAGACTGGTCAACCTTGTCAGACTTCGTGTGTTCGCCATCGCTGGCCCCACCCGAAGTTGCTTTCCAATATTAAGATTTTTTAAATTACTTTCCATTTTAGTCCCACGAGTACCGCCGTTAAGCGTTTTCACCTGGTGGATTGCCGCGATTGCCCAGGGCTTGGCTTGTCTCGGGTGGGTTACACCCAAGACTACTCTCAGAGGTCGCCCAGGTTTCTGAGAGGCACCGTTAGCGATACAGCTCCCCCTGTGGCACGCATCCTTAGGCACGGTATGGCCAAGGCCATGGCTTACGCCGCTCACACACATGGATTGGGTGGACTCCTCTTAGCGACTGCGGGCAGCGGTAGTCCTTAAGACCTCCACCGCCCGCGACCGAGCCCCCTCACTACGACAAAGTGGGAACCCAGTAGAGGGGGTTAGTTGAATAAATATTGTTTATTTTTGTCGTGATCCGGGTGTTGTGTGTTATTGATTCGAAGTAGTGTGTGCGTAAGGGGTTTTGTCCCCCTTCCCCCTTGAGATATTCCCGCAGTAAGCTGGTCAGAGTTTGTTGGTTCTCCATGATTAAATGAAAACTAACTGGCGCCCTAACAGGTCATTCATTCATAATAATTCCAGGTAATAATTTATACGTCAAAATTGGAGTCGCTCGTCACAGGTTCAACTCGTGGTTTGGGATTTCGTATTGTTCTGCAATGTAAATGTGGCAAAAAAGACGTACCTTCCAGCCCAATGATAGACAGAAATGCCAAAAATTTCAAAAAATGTGCAGAACAGGATTTTTTCTGTTTACAGAATATTTAAAAAAGACTGTTTACAGAATATTTGAAAAAGTTATTCACCAATCAATTTGAAATTTTTATTACCTATTTCTCATCTACATATCTCTCACTCCTAGTAACCTCAAAATAATAGCTTGAATATTTTTAATTTTTATAACAAATAATAGGCCCGAATTTTTCAGGGAAAAGTGGGCCTTATCGGGAAAGGCAAAATATTTCATCAATTTTTTAATTTATCCTGCTTATTCTACTAGGGGGCAGAGCTAGATGTTTGTTGAGTACTAAAATATGCAATTTTCTTATTTCAGATGTGTTGAAACCTCAAAACTCCGTAATCAATCATTAAATCAGTGTTGAGGCCCGTCTACTTCGTCATCAAATCATCTATTCCAGTTTGTTTGGGGGCATGGAAAGTTTTGTTACTTCACTAGTAGGAAGATAATAAAAAATGAAGAAAAAAAAAATCTAATTTGTAACTTGTTTTCTCATATGAAATAAAAATTGTGGAAAAGTTGCCATTTTCACCGCTCGGAAAAGCGCAGACCTTAAGGTGTTTTCACCAAATTTTCGCAATTTTAAAAGAAAAAATTAAAAAAAAATAGATCCTGGATGGAACCCAACATGTATGATGGCTCAAAATTTTCGTTTTCATTATAAGAATTACTAAAAAAAAATCAAAATAATCAACCGTGACGTAATTGGCAAAATTCAAGTTTTTCAACTTTTTTTTCTTCGAAAATTCGTTATTTCGAGCATCTGAAAATTAGAAAAAATTTAAAAAAAAACATTCTTATAGGTGGTGAAAAATGAAAAATTTTTCCCCCTAATAAATAAAAATCGGATCAGTAGAACTCAAGTTATTGTAAAAAAGGAACAATTTGAAAAAAATCATATTTCCGAATTGGGCTGTCAAAAAAATTTGAAAAAATTTGAGAGATAATTTTTCAAGCCCGCTATTTGTAGAAAAATTGCCATCAATTTTCAAGAGGGTGAGGGTTAGCTGTTGACTCATTTGGCATGGAATACCTCCAAATGACTTTTGTGTTTCTAAATGACTTTTTTTTCATCTTGACCATTAATGTAAAAAAATGCGTAAATTACGGGAAAAATATTGAAAAAAATATTTATTCAACGGCTTTTTTTAAATTTGAGATTGAAAGCAGGCCAATGAGCGCCGAGAAATTGGGTGCACGAATTTGTTTGAAAATGGCGGAGAAACATCTGACAACGTCGCAAATGCCATGAAGTGAGTTGACGATATGCTAGGGAACTTTTATTTAGGAAGTTTCGTCTTGAATTATCAACAAATATGAAATGAGAATTATAATGATTGAACTGTCATAAAATAACCTATTTCTTCATAACCCACGTGTGTACATGATGACTATGAGCCAAGGAAGTCTGCAACATGATGAGATTCGGGGCGCCGCTGAGGCACACATCAACGTCGGACGTGTTTTCTGTAGCCGCTCACTTATTTAGTTATTTTTTCCGTGTATCGTGCCTATTTCATTTGCAATATACATCTAGTGAGTTTAGTGCACAGTCTAGTACCACATGTGACATAAACTTTGAACTTTTATTCAGTTTTAAGCCTTCCTTTGCTGCCTAATACTGATAGTGCCCAGTTTTCAAGGTTAGAAACGTGGTGAAATTTTATTTTGGTTTATTTTTATTTTTCGGGATGTGGTGGTAATGTCGAGTGCGGAGCCTAAATCAACCAATGACACGAACAGTGACACCTCTCGGAAACACAGTGATTTAGTTTCGTCAGTGTCTTCAACTCCGCCGAGTATCCCAGAAATAACGGTCACTAGTTGCTCGACGCCCACGGCTACTCCTCGTCCCTCCCTCCCTTACTTCCTGCGCCCACTCCGCGCGTCAGATACGCCGCGTACCCCCCGTACTCCTCGTACTCCAAAAACTACATTGCAGAAGGATTCCAAGAAAACTAAAACGCCCAAATCGACTCCTTCAACGAAAAGGAAACATCAAAACGAGTCGTTGTTTGGTATCAATATAACCTCGCATCCTACTAAAAAGAGTAATTTCCCTTTGAGTCTCACTCCGTGGAATCCTAACAGCATCACCGACATGTATTCCTCTACCTCCCTCCCCACAAGTGGCTCCGGTGCGTTGAGCACAGCATTCTCAGCTGTTGTGGGTAGTCAGCTGAGTCTAACTGACAATTAGAGTACGCCCTCCTCCACCGGCACTGGTGTGCCCTCGTCAGAAGCTGTTACGAAAGAAGATATTTTAAATATTTTGGCTATTTTGAAAGAGGTGAAAAGTGATAACAAGAGCCGCGATGAAACTCTGAGGGTCGATATGATGAAAGGTAACGAGGAGATCAAATGTCAGATTAAAGGAATGAACGAGACTATTGAAAAGTTCAAATCTGAGGTGGCTGAATCCCAAAGGATCACGAAGGTGAAAATTGAGGCTCTGGAAGCTGAGTTGAACAAGTGCAAACAGGAGATCGCCAATGCTCAGATTCCGAGGGGCCTTGCCGAAAAAATCAGTAAACTGGAGAAAGACCTGGTCGCTATCAACATGTCAATAGCTTCTGCTGGTCCCCAGGTTAATTCTTCCCTCGTAACGCAGGTTGAGGAGCTTACGAAACAGTTAGATGCCCAGGAGAACGACATTCACAGAAATAATATTGTTTTGCGTGGGTGGAAGGTGAATTTGTCCACGATCCAGCAGGATATTGATGAATTTTTATCTTCTAAGTTTTCTACCTCGGCCTCCCCAACTGAAGCGGTACGTGTGACTGGCAGGCACAATAATCTCGTAGTGGTTAAATTAAAGTGCTTCAATGATAATTTGGATATTTTGAAGAAGAAGAGCTCGATTTTGAGAAATCTTCATAAAGACTCATTTATTGATGGTGATCATACCAGACGTGAACGTATTATTCAGTCCAAGCTGAGGGCCATTGCAAGAGATTTACGTCAAAAGGGTACAGAGGTGAAAGTGTCGCATGGGATGATCATCTTTGATGGGAAAAAGTGGACTTGGGACCTGTCACTTGATAAGCTTGTTCCTGTGATCTCTGAGAAAGATGCAAGGGCTAAGAGGAGGTCTTCTCGTCCTTTTCCACCAGGCTTACCGGAGGGCAGCGATCCCCCCGGGCTGAGCACCTTGTAGAACCTCACCCACCCCATGATGAATTCGCCTCTGAAGACAGTTTTTTGGAATTGTAAATGGTTGGGTAACCTTACTCAATTACCTGATCCGTCGAATTCTGGTTTTATTGGAGTCTCCGAGACCTTCTGTCGCCAGGAGGTGAGACAACTGCCTGCCTGCTGCGTTCAGTAATTTTCATGTCCTGTCGTCCCCGGCCATCCGGCTCCACTCTCATGGGAGAGGCAGCGGTGGAATCTTGGCACTGGTGAATAAGCAGCTTGGTGAGCCCATTCTACTACATCGCTCGGAAAACAGGATCTTCGTGAAAGTTGTTTTTAATTCTGAGATTTTCATTTTTGGTACACTCTATTTCATTCCTAAAGTTGACATTGAACCTGCCCTTGAACTCCTCCAATGCCAAATCGACTCTTTTATAGATATGTTCCCGGATGCATTTCTGATGATTGGTGGTGATTTTAATTCACACATTGCGGCAGATGGGGACATTCCTGATGATCTCATAGAGGGAAGTAATCTCAGCAAATTTAGAACTGCATCGAAGATGAACCGCTGTCCTAGAGCTCCGATTCTCTTCGACTTTATGGAGAATAATAATTTGTTTTGTCTCAATGGGAGGTCGTCTAGTGACACACCTGGTAAAATTACGTTTCTGGTAACCACTGGCTCAAGCACAGTGGATTTTTTGTGGGTAAATATCTCATGTCTCTACCTTGTATCTCATTTCGAAGTTTGTTTTATTTCAACTTGCTCAGATCACTTCCCCATCGTGGGTACTTTTACGGTCCCTCTTGACATATTAGCAGCGGTTGGTACTGTGTCTCCTGCAGACACACGCTTATCGTGGGACTTTCATACGATTAATATGTTTTGCTCGGCGATGTATTTATCGAAGAGACTGAAATTTGATTTTTGACATTCGAATATTGAGCAGCAATCCCAAAACTTGAAGCTTGCCATAAGAGATGCTGCGCAATCTGCAAATATGACGAAGAGGGTTGGCGGAGGATTTTAAAGTAGAAATAAAAATAATGGAAATAATGGTAATATTGCGGAGTTTAAGGACTGGGACGACTCTAAATGTAAAAGTATGACACTCGAACTAAATAAGAAATTATCTGAATGTAAAGCCTCTAACTTTGCTGGCTCCTTTGCCACTAGCTATTTAGAACTGAAGAAAAGATATGTATATTTAATTAAAAGGAAGAAAAATCTTTCTATCTCAGACTTGCAGGATTAGTTGGCTAATGTGAAATTCACCACCGAATTCTAGGCAGTAATTAAGAAAATCAGGCCGTTTGTATATAATCCTCCGTGTCTTTCGCTAGAGGAATGGTACAACTTTTATCTTAGCATCATCCCTCCCAGACAGCATTTGGATCTAGTTTTTACTGAATTTACTGATAGCTATTTGGATTCGCTCTTTTCCTTTGATGAATTGGTGCTAAACTTGAAGACCCTGAGGAGTGGCAAGGCCGCCGGACCCGACGAGATTTCAAATGAATTTTTAAAAAATCTGCCTCAGAATTGGCTACTTTACATGGGTACACACTTTAATAAGATCTTAGAAGCTGAATGTGTTCCTGAGTCCTGGGGTACGGCGGCTCTTTCCATGCCATTCAAAAAGGGAGACAAATTTGACCCACACAATTACAGGGGAATTGCACTGTGTAACTGCCTAACAAAACTCTTTACCCAGTTATTAAGAAGTAGAATTCAGAAATGGGCTGACAGAGAGAATGTCTTGGACGAAAGCCAAGCTGGTTTTCGACCTGAAAGAAGTTGTCTTGACCAGACCTTTGTGTTACGATGTGCCATCCAGTTGCAGCTTCGTCTTGGCTCTCGTAAGGTCTTTGCAGTTTTTGTGGATTATAAGCGCGCCTTTGATCCTATCCCGCATCACAAGCTCTGGCCCAAGTTACTACATCTTGGCTTGACCCCCAAATTGGTGAAAATAATTAAATCGCTGTATGATAATGCGTCCTTCCAGGTTAAAGTAAATGGTCTTTTGACTGATCAGCTCCCGCTCTCTTCAGGCGCTTTACAGGGCGAATTTCTAAGCCCTTTGCTTTTCATACTTTTCATCTCAGATCTAGAAAAATATCTGCGCGGCTTGGGATTCAGAGGCGTAAATATTGACGGAATGGTCGATGTGTTGGTACTTCTTTACGCCGATGACCTTGTAATTCTCGCTGAGGACGCAATTACGCTGCAAAAAATATTACGAGCAATGCGGGACTACTGCGGTTTAAATGGCCTTCAACACTGATAAGACCCAAGTTGTTGTTTTTCGGGAAGGAGGTCGCCTTAGTCCATCTCTAGAATTCCTTTTTGACTCACGTAAACTTGATATTGTCTCCTCTTATACATATCTTGGTGTACCCTTCAGCTGTACTACCTCTAATCATTCAGCCGCTGTCAATGCCGTGAAGAAAACCAAACAAGCTAATGGAGCGATGCTGGGTATTTTGGCCAGAGCCAAATGTGATTCTTGGGATGCGATTATGAAGTTGTTTGAGGCTCTCTGCAAATCCACCCTACTTTATGCTTCCCCGGCGTGGGCGCTTGATTATTTTGATCTTATCGAAACTGCGCAGGTCAATTTTCTGAAAAGAGTATTGGCCCTGCCCAGGAATACAGCGGGTTGTGCTCTACGTCTGAAGGCTGGGGTGATTAGGGTGGAGTACTCAGTAATGTCGGTCACTATTAGCTATATTATAAAAATTTTGAAAATGAGCGATGAAAAACTGCCAAAAGTTTGTTTCAAGAAATTGGTTGACCTTGCCCTTAACCCGAACCCTTAGTTGAGCCAGGAGAAGAGGTATAAATTTAATTGGGCTTATCGTATTAGAGATTTTTTTTTGTCGGTCGAACACATGAATCTCTGGGGTAATTTTCATGCTAGTGACTGGGCGAATTGTGAGCGTCAGATGCTCGAAAATTATAAGAGGATTTTAATTGAAAGAGATCTGTCTAACTGGGAGGTAATGTCCCATTAAGTCCCAATCCCTAGGTCTTTAGAGCTCTGGGGAAGTCCTTACCTGCACTCTCGATGCCCTCTTGGGTTTATTCGAGTCAAACCGCAAATCCGGCTTGCCAACCCATATAACTGCAGATTTATTATAAATGGAAATGTTTACAAAATCGAGCCGCTAAATTGTTGTCGCGCTTGCAATATCAATGTACCTGAGTCTATTCAACATATTTTACAGAGCTGTCCTGCGTATTGTCATCTGCGCGGAAAATTTCTTCTGCCCCAGTTGACTGGTTTTAATGCTAGTGATACTTTAGCTTTTCTTTCTAGTCCCCTCAAAGCAGATACGAAAGCACTGTATTTATTTTTACTTTATGCCTTTAAACAAAGAGATGAAATTCTTGAGAAAAAACTGGGGCGTTTTGTGAAAGCCGACCAATTAATCACTAATTATCTTCAGTCTCTACCTGCATCTCCTAGTTGCTAATTTTCTTCCTTTATAATTATAATTTTAATTTCACAATTCCGGGTTTCATGTAAATATTATGAATTTAAATCTACATTGAGTTTATGTACTTTAATTCTTAAATCAGTTTTTTTTTCTTTCTTTTGGATTGTACTATTTTCTGCTAATGAATGTACTATGGCATCCCCCACTGTCATAGGGAGTACCACCCTGTAAAACAGTGTAAATAAATAAAAATAAAAAAAAAAAATAATAATAAAACATGATGAGATTCAGGATGGGATTTCTCCACATGATTTAGATGAACACCAGGTTATAACGAATTAGTATATAATAAAAAGTGAGTAAAACTCGTAGAAATAACTTACATTTCGTGATGTACAAGAGTTCCAACCGATGAGTTAAACCTGGGATTTCTTGAGAGGCGATAGGTGTGTTGAATTTCCAACAACAAATGTATTCTGGTATTTCCCTATGAATGCCTAATTAATTAAACAATTTACTATTACCTAACTGGCTCATTTTTCATCGATAAAAATCAAATAGTTTTCCCAAAATTGTTTTTTTTTGTCACAATGCACTCAGAGATGATCTTGAAAAATAGTGAATTTGAAGAAAAATTTGAAAATTCTTTTGAGATGAATGAATTTTTCACAGTGCTTTTGGACTTGTTCGTAAAATTAGTGAATCGTAAGGAAATTTCGTATTCAACCATAACATAATTTTTCATGAATGATAATAAAATGAGTTCACTAACAAAATCACCTGTTATTTTATAAATATTTTGTAAAGGAATAACTTAAAGAGAGATTGTTCAAAAAACTTGCTCTTGGCTGAAAAAACAATTCAACGACAACAGTCTGTTGTTATTTGTCAGAATGATCATTCATTATTAGGCTAATTCAATTATCTGTATTTGAACTATTTGTACATTACTTTTTATAAGTCCATATCTGATTTGTAATTATGGAGGCTTCCTCATAATTTTCAATATCATTAGAAAATGTCGTTCTTTTGGATGACGGATTATTGACGTTAAGTGAATTAATTATCACATCTCGGAAATACAAAATCCTGCGACATTGATTGCTGTTGAAATTCATTGAATTTTCTATGGACATATCGACTGGATGAATGAATAATATCAATATCAAGTTTATTGCTGAAAAAATTTCTGCTACAAAATTGCGAGAAAATGCCATTGGCGTTGAATGTCGAATTGTAGTGGATGAGGCAATCTGGTTGGCCGCTTTATTGCTCATACGAAAAAATTTGTCGAATTCATCTAGGAGGTTTGGCAAAGAAAATGAAACTAACGATCAACAAAAGGACTTGAATTATGATTTCATCTGATTACTCAGAAGGTCACAAAAGAAATTATTGAAGTAAAGGTTCTAATGAATTCCTGAATGTGATCGGCTGCTACTCAAGCAGCATCATTCAAAATGTAGGAAGGAGAAGAAGCAAGGGGAGAGAATTTTCATTCATTTATTATTTGTTATTTATTTATTAAAGACTCAACAGCCGAGGCCAATTATAGGGTCAAAGAATAATACAATATCATACAAATTTCACAAATATATACATAATCTACAATACACAAAAATACACGATGGTGGAAGGTGGCATAGTAACAAGATTATTACCAGACAAGGTTTCAATTTTCGTAATGTCATAGGCTTACAACCTCTTCGATTTTGCAAATGCATACATCTTATTAATTATATCAGTCAGTGGTGATAAAAGGAGGTCAACAGAATCATCACTCGCTTCAAAAACTCATTCACAGCATTGCATGCCTGATGCAGCAGAGATACGATTTTCGACTTGGTGTCTGCATATCTCTGAAGTTGTCATCATAAATTACAAATTTAGGACAATTAAAATCACCAATAAAAAGACATTTCTTGTTTTTGAGGCATTCAAGTTGACTGAATGCATCCAAATAATCAACATAAATATCTGAGTTTGTCTATGGAGGAATATATACTAACACAACACAATAATGCCTCGACTTCAATTATTGCCCCCCCCCCCGCAGTATCAATCATCAAAAAGTTATTGTTCAGAATACTCAACTCAAGTGCCGAGGACTTTACACAACAACTTACGGCCAACAGCACATCTCCACCTGTGTCTTTGACCGGTCACGCCGGTTTAATATTTGACGATTATTATGTTTGCTCCTTTGGATTGTTTTCTGATCATTTCTGAAAGATACGCACATTCGTATACAAATGCTACTGTTACAAAATGAGTCGAAAACCAAGTCAAATATCATGTTCAAAATGGTGGAAACAAACCATTGCTGAAGTTGGGTCAACTGACATGTAATGGCCGGTGTTATGTCTGGAGACGTTATCTGCGTCGATGGACAACGGGTAAAATAATAATGATTTCAATTTCCAACAATTTGCTAAAATTGTCCAAGATTTATCGGAATTTATAATTTATCTTGTTTTAGTTTTTAAGGGAAGGACGACGCTTACTGCATTTCTTAGTCTTATCTTTTTCTTTGCAAATGAAAAGTAAATATGAGGAAGATTTTAGGGAATACCCAGGAATGGAAAAAGGTTCTCGAAATAACCAAAAGATTCGTTTATGTTTGAGGAATTTTCACGTATAATCTTCAAAATCAGATAGTATTGGAAATTACAGAAATCGTTATAATATTGTATCTTCTAATCTGTCTCCCCTAGAAAATCTCCTATCAATTTTTAAGTTTAAGGATTAGGTACTCACTCGATGTAAACTTTATCCAAATTCAAATCGGTTCTTACGTTGCTAGTCAAGTTCGAATCACTATTTTTGATAACTGTTTTTGGTTGTGAGTTTCTGTTCTTTTCTCGCACTTTCGACACTAAGCTTGTGTATACTCATGCACTGAGATAAACTTCCACTCACTAGTGTAACAAGAGTTGATACAGAGTTTTAACAGTTTGAATTGAGCACGTCAGCACTATTTAATAAATTGAATTTTTAATTTCGTCCCTTTATGGGCACGAAAAGCTGCTGCTCTCGATTTTAGAGTGGTCCCAGATCAGCACCAACGCTCACTTTTCTGACCAATTTCACACGAAAAGTCACCGTAAACGTAGTATCGATACTAATTTATCGAATTACTACCGGAGTTGAATACTATCCGATCGATTCCGCGAGCTATTTCCGCTGGGTCTTATATCTCCGAATTCTAGCTAACGACTCCCCTGTTCTTCGTGGCAGTTTTTGCCCCGTGGCAAAAGCCCCGAAGTTCCAGACAATTATTTTATGAATTGATTGGGAAATAGCCGCAAAATCGGTCGTTGAACGTGTTGAAATTTGCGGGAGCGATGCACTGTGTGCTGATGCAGCATTCCTTCGGTGTTGGGAATACTGAGAGTCGTTTAATGTTTAGTTATTTTAGGGGAATAAAATTTTGGATATAACACCGGTTTCCAACGATTACATGGGAACGACAAGGGCGAATTTGATGCAGTTGATTAATTATTGTTCCTCTCATTGTACCTGAGTGCTATACTGAAGGACACAGAGCAAATTGCAGCCCGTGAAGGGGTTTGTAGAGCGAATTAAGCATTCTTCCATTAATTCACATTATTTCCCAGTTTGCTTATAAAGGGAAATATGCCAAAAACTGGAAAAGTAATTTGACAATAGAGATAAAATAAATGATGAACATAATAACTTGAAATAATATGTGACTTAATCAGAAAGGGTACCGGCAAAAGTATTGAAGGTGACATTGTAGTTTTCACCGTAATGTCATCAGGTACTATTTTAACGGTAACTATCTGGTTGAAGAGTTGGCAGGGGCGGAGGGGAGGGGGGAGCAAGCTCGTTAAACGCATCAACTGTCAATTATTACGTTTATTTTATTGGAATAAAATTCTCTGGTCAGCTGTGAATTACGGGGGAATGATGATGCAGGATTCTGAAAAACGCGGACTTTTGTATTCAAGAATATGTAAGGAAACGCTACTGTCACGAAATTACCGTGCAGAATTTAACGAGCATGTAATCTAGGGCTAAATCATTAACAAAAGCTAAACTAAGTTGATACCTAACTCGAATATCACGTTCGAATAGATGGAAACAAACATATCAACGAGGGCATTCCAGAAAACTTCCGGAACCATCGCTGGACAGAACATCGCATGTTACGACTTGTAATGGCCGATTTTCAACGATTACATGGGAATCACGGGGCGAACTCAGTGCAGACGATTTAATAGTGTTTCTCCCATTATGATCAAGTGTTAAACTAGTGGAACCACAGCGAATCGCAGCAGGTAGGCCAACTGGTAGAGCGAACCAACTATTCTTTTAAAAAATTAAAAAAATTTTATTCCGTTCATGTGAGAAAATATTCCAAAATCTAATCAAGAAATGGAGATAATACGAGTGATAACATCAATCAATTGACATAATATGTTACTTGATAACTTAAAAATGATATCAGCAAACGTATTGAAGACAACATTCCAGTTTTCACTATAATGTCATCCGGATTCACAAACTAGAATCACTACGTCAACAGCAACTATTTAGTTGAAGAGCGGGTAAAGGGAAGGGTGGAGCCAAGGGCGTTGAAATAATCAACTGTCGATTATTATGTTTGCTTCATTGCAGATTTCTATACGCAGCTCAGAATTGCACGGGAGCGACTATGTCGAGTATCGAAAAACCGGCACATTTGAAATCAAGGATTCTGAGGATTCGCTCAGAATTGGACGGATGTCCTAGGGCTAGATCATTAACTCAAGCTAAAAACAGTCGGAAACCAAGTGAAATATCAGACTCAAGCTGGTAGAAACAAATGCATTAAAAAGGACATTCAAGACAATTTCTCGAAACATTGCTGGAGATCGTTCACGTGACTATGCAACATACTTGTAATGGCTGATTTTAAACAATTATATGGGAATAACGACATCAAATTGAGCGCAGTTGATTTAGTATTATTCCTCTCATTGCAATCGAGTGCTACGGTGAAACAAGCAGAGTGAATTGCAGCCGTTAGGGCAATTGACAGACCGAATTAACTATTCTTTTACTAATTCACATTTCTTCTTATTACGTTTATGCAAGAAAATATCCCAAAATTTAGCCAACAAATTCGACAATGAAATAATACAACGAGTAGTTAAGACAATGACTTGAAAAAGAAAATGTCATTTGATTAGATTAGATTAGAAATGGCACCAACAAAAGTATTGAAGTCAATATTCTGATGCTCCTCGTAATGTCAGCAGGTACTAATGGCCGGTTTCCACCTATTACATGGGAATGACGAGGGTGAATTTAGTGTAGTTGATTCATTATTGTCCCTCTTATTGTGATCAAGTGCTACACCAAAGAAAACTGAGCGAATTGCAGCCGATGAGGGAATGTCTACAGCAATCCAGTCATTCTTTTACTAATTCACATTCTTTCCTCTTTCGTTTATAAGAGAAAATATTGCAGAATCTAGCCAACAAATTCGACAATGATGATAAAATAAGCGGTTAACACACTCACGTGAAAAATAAACTGTTACTTGATCACTGAGAAATGGCACCAACAAAAATATCAAATTTAACATTCTAGTATTTACTCTATTGTCATCAGGTACTACTATAAAGGTAATTGTTCGGTTTAGCGGTTAGGAAGAAGAGCGGAACCAAGTGCGTTGACCTCATTAACTGTCGATTATTATGTTCACTTCATAGAAGAATTCTTTTGTCAGCTCTGAATTACGGGGGAACGGTTATGCAGAATTCTGAATAACATGGACTTTTGTACTCTAGGATGTATGACGAAACACTATTGTCATAAAATTACCGTCCAAAATTTTAACGAGAATCTAATTTAGGGCTAGATAATTATCAAAAACTAAAGTGAATGGGAAAGCAAGTCAAATATCAGGTTTGAATTGGTGGAAACGAATGTATCAACGAGGGCATTACAAAAAACTCATGAAACAATTGCTGAAGATGGGTGACGTGAATATGTAACTGACTTGTATCGGCCGGTTTTCAACTATTACATGCATGGGAATGATGAGGACGGAATAAGTGCAGTTGATCCAATGTTGATTCTCTCATTATGATCAAGTGCTATATGGAAAGGCAATTGGTAGAGTTGCGACGAAAGGATTCGTATTTTCCTCGATTGGACGTGTGGGGAGAAAAGGTATAATTAAGTCCGGATGATACTCGCGTACGCCGACTCTCTATAGTTTAGGTTATGAATGATGCCAAAGGACGAATGTGAGAAAGAGTATGAATGAGAAATTTCGGCTCAACCCACGACGATCAGAGGATCATTAGGCGATGCAGATGAACATCACCAGCCCTGGGGCACGAGATATAACACCCTGAGCCACTGAAATCCCCGTCACACCACATTATCCGATACCCACGTTCAAGTATTCTCTGGTTGTCACAACAACAATTAGCTGGACGGCTGGCATTTCCTGCTAGCCCTAAATACATCACTAGGGCGCAGCACGTTACGGACCCACCCAACCTAACCCAGTACACACACAATACACGAGACTCATCCACGAGGAGTTTCGTAACTCCGGAAAGACGTCATACACCACCTGACCCTCAAGTTGTACATCTTAGATAAATAGACGGCGCCATCACACAGCACGTGGCCGGCGAAATATGTAAATGAGACCGGGATTGACTATGAAGAGGATTGACTATGAATGAAGAGACAGCATGAGAAAGAGAGGGCAATTCCCACTTCCGCCCTTCTCACATCACTTCCATCTCTACCGTCAGACGATGTACATCGTTTAATTTCTAAAACTTGTGTGGGTCTAATTATTCGTCAGAAATTGAACGTGTGGAACTCTACGGGGCATTTGGAAGAAAAAGGCGATCTGGGCGAAGCTGCAGCGATACTCTGGTGAATTATCCAGGCAGATTCAGAGGCTAATATCAAGCGAAATCCAGGCGAATTATCCAGACGGAATTTAACAGGCGAGCACGTGGCGAGTTGCTCCAGTAGACGACTTCGAGATTCAGGGCGAATATTTAGCGTGAATGTGCACATGTACTTGAGTGATAACTGGTGCGACCTTATTCCTCGCGAATAAAAGGGCATTTTAGGCTTTTGTGGGGGGCTCCTGTCAGCTTCTCTGACAGGAGAAATATTCTTGCCACAGAAAATTATCGACGACATTTTGATAAACGTGTGGCACATTCGAGTCGGTGAATTTACGGAGCGATATTAATTTATTTCGGGCGAACAAGGCGCTATTGCTGAAAATAACATTAGGGAAATTTGACTGGCATTATTTAGGGATTGTTGTGCGATATTTATAATTGAGGATTTGTCATTTTATTATCTTTTTAGTTCTACGGTTATTCTCCGGAGGAGTGAGTAAGAAAAAAATATATCTCGGCTAGAGTCGCGGATAAGAGGCACTGTGAAAGCCCACGCTGTGCCTACGGGCCTGCGCCTCGTTCATTTACCATCGGGTAAATAATTAAATTGATAACCGAGCATCTCTGTTATTTTTCCGGATAGCAATTTGACGAGTAAAGTAGATTCATTATATTTTTGGTTTGTTTAGAATCTGGCTGACCGGAATCCTCCGGAATATTGTTATTATTATTTTCTTAGATTTTGATTCTCATCTCCTTTATTATTTTTCATATTGATCAAAAGTAGTATTTTGTTTGTATTTTCATTTTCCTGGATATTTTTCACATTGAACAAAAGTATTATTTTATTTTCGATTATCATTATTTTGGGTTGACCTGCATCTATTGAATTTATTTTGTTTTCTCAAATCATTCCATATCGAATTTATAGAATATAGAAATCTCTTGTTAATCGAAAATCTCTATCTCTCGTTATTTATACTGAACTTAATCCCTCTCACCAGAAATGAAGTATTTAAGTTGTTTTATCCACGAGCACACCGGACAACAAAACGGTAACGGTGTGCATTTCACTGCGTGCATCAGGAAGGCGAAGAGTTCTCAGGAAAGTATTTAATATAATTTTTTTTTCTTTTAGGATTCATTCCTCCGGACTCAGAGTACGCATTCACATTATTTGTCTATTCAATCTCTAATATTCTTGAGGAAATTGAGAGATAATTGAAAGGTTATTTCTTTCTTGGGGGATTTCAATGGTTTTACGGAGAAATATTTTGCACATCATCACAATTGAACAGTACCACTTTACAAGATTTAGCATATTGAGTCACCAGAGACTCCACTCATTTGTCAAAAATAACAGTAAATAATAATTGAGCGAGGTCATTAATCTCCGGATTTTACCTCTTTACAAATGGAAGACCTGTTTTGGTACGCTTTAGCGTAAAGAGTCATCAGAAACTCCAACAATTATTCGGAACTTAATTAATATAAACAGAGACGAGGGATCGCAGTTTCTCGTTTTTGCCTTATCACAAATAGACGATATATTTTAATATTTTGAAAGATACTATTTTGAGTAATATTTTGAAAAATCGATAAAAATAAATATAGACGAGGAGTATTAATATTCTAAATTTGCCTCGTCACAGAGTAAACCAACTATTCTTTTACCAATTTATATATTTTTTTCTCATTTTGTTTATGCGAGAGAATATTCCAATATCTAGTCAGAAATGAAAATAAAACGAGTGATGACCACAATTAATTGGAATAATATATTCCTTGATAATTTGGAGCTGATACCAGTAAAAGTATTGAAGACAACTTTCCAGTTTTTTCTGTAATGTTATCAGGGTTCACAAATTAGAATCACTACTTCAACAGCAACTATCTGCTTGAAGAGCGGGTAGGGGAAGGGGCGGCACCTAGCGCGCTAAACTCATCAAATTTCGATTATTACGTTCGCTTCTTTGCAGAATTCTCTACTCAGCTCTGAAGTGCAGGGAAACAACTGTGTAGAGTTCCCAAAAACAAGCACATTCGTATTCGAGGATTTGTAAGGAGATGCTACTGTTTGGTAGGACTAAGCCAATTTCTTTTTCTTCGACTGCTGTCGCACAGCAAATGAATGAATCAGTTCCCTCAATAGCATGGAACGATGGTCAGCAATCTCCTTGTAGACCTCCGACTATTCTACTACGATGATCTGCCATGCATTCTATAATATATTCCTTCAGCTTGAGTGAATTATAACGATGAGAATATATCAAAATACTCGCAGCATTTTCACCTTTGAATGTCTTGCACAGAACTTACTCACACATAACTTCTCAATTATTGTACGCTGTATTTGTCAGCTGCTCTCAATAATTCATATGCCAATTCATCTATTGTTAATCACTTCTTTCTGTGTAGAAGAATTGCAGCACAGCTTCTACTACTTCCATGTGTTTCAAATATCTCTAAAAACACTGTGTTGCGAGCTGCACGAATTACCTTATGGGCTAGAAACTTTTGCTTCTCCACGATTACCCGAGATACAACAACATCACTTAACTTTGATTATTTGAAGAGTGGATGAAATTCTTGGCTCAATCCACCTTATTGAACTTTCAAACTGTAATATTTACGTTTATCCGAATAAGATTAAATCAAGCAATATTTACCAAAATGGTCGAAATAATATTTTTTTAAAGTTCATGAAAAATACAGTTACCCAAATATTAATTGAATTTGAAATTAAATATAAAAATTAATAATAATAAAACATTATCTGAATTTAACACAATAATAAAAATAATCAATCAAGGCAATAATAATAATGCCACACATAACTCGGGAGCCACTTGAAAAAATACGAATAATTTATTTAAATATTTCGTGGCCGTTCCAGTTGAAATGCAATATAATTTACATCAAAAATTTATACTCACGAGATCTCGTTAATCACACACACACACTCACGCATACTAATAATTCAAATAATTTCGTGAAGAATTTTGTCGTTAATATATCAAGTAAATTCGATCCGTAAAACGAATTTATCAAAATCTAATTAATGGAACAATTATCGATCCAAAAAGAACAAATATAAGTATAGGTAATAATCGTAGTAATATCCACAAAATTCGCTCCGCGTCCCTAACCGAATTTGAAATAAACCAAGAGCATAAATGATTGACCATCTAGTTCGGTGGCTCGAAGGCAAGAGAGCTAGCCTTCGTTGGTGCGTCGAGCTAATACCTTTCAGGTGATTAGCCTCGTCGAATGCCCAAATTTTCACGGCAATATCAGCAGGATATTTCAAATCAATACAAAATCTGTCTCAATCGACTCCGTGACTATTTTTAATGGTATGTCCATTTGACAACGGACTGTGACTACACCACAACCGCATAACTTCACCAGTTTTTACCTTTTTATGAGCTGAAGAGGTCCCTAGCCTTTTTGTTCCTCAAATATTTCTGTCATACTCTTTGTCATTCCAACTGGTTGAATAGTAATCTTAGCGTGAACTTCTATTTTCTTCGATTTTGAGGAATGGAGGTCCAAAAACACCGACACATAGACAGTGCTTGGAAGGGTTTGACCCCGTGGATAAAGACATAGTTTCCAAGCTGCTCTCGGATTATTTGAACTGAGAATGAACAATGATGCTCATCACTGATTCCCGCAAGTCGATGTGACTTTTATACTTTTGATTTTATATTTTATCCAGTTAATATTCCAATAAAGCTAAACATATTTGTTATCAATCCCGACTCATATAATGCTCCTGTAATCATATTCTCCATTCTCTTATAAGAGAGATATACGAAGTGGCGACTGCGAGTAAAAGGTGAAGTAAGGCCACGACCTACTCATTGCCGGAGATGGTTTACGTGGATATGCAACTAACTTGTACTGGCCGGTTTCCACAGATTACATGGGAATGACGGGGGCAAATTTAGTGCAGTTGATTCAATATTGTTCCTCTTATTGTGATCGAGTGCTACATTCAAAGACACAGAGCAAATTGTAACCGGCGGGGGAATATGTACAGCGAACCAGTCATTCTTTTACTAATTCAGATTCTTTCCTATTTCGTTTACATGGTAAAATAATCCATTATCTAGTCAAGAAATTGAACAATGGAGATAAAATGAGCAATCAACACAATGGAATGCCAGGATGTATGAGGAAACGCTTCGGTTACGACATTACCATCCAGAATTTGACGCGTATCCAATCTAGGGCCAGATGATTGATGACAGCTAAAATGTATTGGAAACCAAGTAAAATATCAGGCTCTGACAGGTGGAAATAGAAACAGCAATCAGGGCATTCTGTACAAATTCCGGAAACATTGCTGTAGGTGGTTCACGTGAATACACAACTGAATCTTAATGGCCGGTTCCCCTTGATTACATGGGAATGACGCAGACTAATTCAATGCAGTTGATTCAGTATTCTTCTTCTTATTATGATCGAGCACTACACTGCAAGAAACAGAACGAATTGCAGCTGGTGGGACAATTTTATTGGTAGAATAAACCAACCATTCTTTTGCGGATTCAGAGTCTTCCATATTTCGTTTATATGGCAAAATATTGGAGAATAATAGCCAAGAAATTCGACAATGGAAATAAAACGAGCGGTCAACACAATCACTTGACAAATCAGATGTCATTTGATTACTTAGAAATGGCACCAACAAAAGTATGGAATTCAACATTCAGTGCTCCTCGTACTGTTAACAAGTACTACTCAAATCGTATCTATGTGGTTGAAGAGCGAGTAAGACGAGGGGCCGATCCAAGCTCGTTGAATTCATCAACTGTCGTTGTTACGTTTGCTTCATCGCAGATTTCTCGACTGAGCTCTGAATTGCAGGGGAATGAATAAGCAGAGTTCCAAAAAACAAGTACATTCGTAGTCGATGATTTTTTAAGAAATGCTACTGTCACGAATCTACTATTCAGATTTGTAACGACATCTAACATAGGGCCAAATCGTTAATGAAAGATAAAGCGAGTCGGCAACAAAGTTAAATTTCAAGCTCGAACTGGTCTTTCCACCAAGTATCAACAAGAACATTTTAGACACCTTTCCGAAGCATTGCCGGAGTCGGCTTACGTTAATATGTAACTGACTTGTAAATGGCCTGTTCCTTATGATGCGAGCCACGCCCCATCATAGCATCGAGTTCTCTACTGATTGGTCTTTGGAGATTAGTACCGGTGACATGTATTCTAATTAATTTTATGAGTAACGTGACGAGTGGATTATTTTGATTCATTTCAACTAGAGTAAATTAGAAAGCGTATCTCTAATGTTATCTTTAGGGTTCAACTCAAAAACTTTTTTCATCAACATTATTATTATTATTATTTGGAATGCGGAACTGTCCACATTCCAAATAATAATAATAATAATAATAATAGTTGAAACAGATTTGGTGTTGATATCACTCGAAAACATTTTTTTTATTGTTTCTTTGTTTTCCTTTTCATCATACTTTTCAATTCAGTCATTAAAAAATTTTCATTTTAACAAATGCGTTCACGCCAGCATTACTTATGACCATCACATGTCATAATAATGAAATTTTTCAACTATTAAGTTAATGTAGTATATCATTTTTTAATTTTTCAAAATTGAATTCCTCTGGATTATTCTCCGAAAAATGTGTAGAAAACCAAGAGAAAGCATAACAATTGTCAGAAACCGAAAATTTTGATTTTCGGCGACTTATCTGACCTCCAAGAGATCTTAAAATCTCCGTTACTCGATAATCAAAATTATTGATAATTATGAAAATTAAAGAAACAATTTTCTTAATTCTCAACCCATCTTGAAGACTGAATTGAATAAACCGTGTGATTTTCACGTGTTCTAAAATTCGAGCTGATGCTACTTAATGTGAAAAATTCAGTTTCTTTTAATTTGCAACATGAATGAGAAATTTCAAGGTTTATTCAATTTTGAACTGAATTCAAATCCACAATTGTGGGAATTCAGACACTATTTGAAGTTCAAAAATTTACTAACTGTTACTTTTACCAAGGTATTCATAAGTCAATCAAAATGAAAATCCAACAATCAAGCTTTATGATAAGTTGAGCCAATTTTCTTGAATTAGTTTGTGAAGAGTATTTGCTTTGAAGAACTTCCGAAGTATAATTTTTAAATTTCTTTGTTTTGGTGGATTGTGTGATAAGGAATAAAGGAAAAATGTAGAAATAACTCACAGAGTTTATACCCGAAAATTCCTATGTAAGAAACCTCGATCCTAGAAATTGTACACAAAAGCCAAAATTCATCCATTTTTTCCCGTCAATAATGTGGGAGAAACGAATCGAATTTTCTAATAGATATCCATGAAGCTCTCTTGTATTCGAATGAATTAAACTTTGGACACTTTTCTAATAGTACTTTCTTAAAGTTGGAGAATTCTTCTCCATGCAATCTCCACCGTCTTCCTGAAATTATTCCAGGGAAAACTGTTCGGTACATTTGGACTACCAACGCACCAGTTGTTACTCCTTTTAACAAATTTTTATTTTCTTTCTTCATTCATTTGTATGTAGGAGGCCGTCCGAACGCATGTTCTGGATGAGCCATCAACCAACGAAGAGCTACGGTGTAGTCAGAACTCTCCCAATCATTTTCTCGTGTATGGAGTTTAGATGAATGCATCGAGATGCCTCGCTTTGCTTAAGCTCGGTATCTTACCTGCGTTTCTTTGTACTCATTGTAGGCCTCATGCGTTAAGAATACTCTATGCACTTTGTTCCTTGGATCTTCTTAACGTCTGGGAGCTCTCGATGACTCTGGAGGTTTCTGTGATGAAGCACGTGTGACCATTCCAGGGATTTTCTCTGGAACATACCCCTGCTTCTCATTGAACTATACCGTTAATTTTTTCGGTTCTAATTGACGGATGACAGGGGTGATGTTATCCAGTGCTTCCAGTACTCCATTCCTCGGACAATCACAGTAAACTGCGGATCTGCAAAATTTAGCCCATCCCTGACATGCTACTCCAATGGCTTCATTCCGATTGTATCCGAAATTTATTCCTGAATGAAGACCACTGGGAAACGTAACCACAATGTCGCCTGGTTGCTAGAGGACCTGAAAAGGGGATTATCAAAATAGCTTTGAGGACTTGGTAAGGAAAAGAGAATGGAGACATGAATTAGTATATTCCTAATCTAGAGAGAGAAAATAAAGGATCCTTAAGGGGAGACGTCGGTGAAAATTAAAAGTCCCTGCTCGGCCTTAGGTCCCTTAGGTCCCTCAGGTCCTTAGGTTCGTTAGGCGATTTTTTATATGTGAGAGGTTATTTAAAAAACTAAGAAAAATCGCCGACTCAACCCATTCTGCCCCGTATATCCACGAAAAACGTCGTTTTTCGGTTTTTACCTTAAAAATGCTCCTTGGTCCACAATTCTTATTCTCCAAAGAACAACCCCAAACAACAAAGTTTTGCATGCATTTCAGTAGCAAAGTAGTAGAGGGTAACAAGTCGAAAAATCGTTATTTTACAGTAGAGCCGAAAATCGGTTTCCTATGTTCACGACCGGAATTTTGATTAATTTATTGATGAATTTTCATTATTTTTGGTTCATGTTATTATGTAACGAATTTGAATACCCGCGGTTGATTTCATCTTCGATTTCGTTGGCTTGTTCCAATCGTTTTTATGAACTATGCGGGTTACGTCGACTTGTTCCGCAAGACATAACAAGAGAATTATTTATGGTTCATGTTATTATGTAACGAATTTGAATACCCGCGGTTGATTTCATCTTCGCTTTCGTTGGCTTGTTCCAATCGTTTTTATGAACTATGCGGGTTACGTCAACTTGTTCCGCAAGACATAACCAGAGACAAATTTAATTCATCGAATAATTGATTCAGTAATAATGGAATCCAATGGGATAAGGTAACTGAAGTCAAATAAATTGGAGTAAGAAGGGTCAGAAGGATCAGAATGCTAACAAGTCGACTTGTTCCGCTTTGCAAATTTTCATTTGCGGGTTAATTCGACTTAACTCGCAAAAAACTCAATTTAAAAAATAATCGACTTGTTACCCTTTACCACTTCGCTACTGATTTGATTCTAACTACCGTAGATCACGAGAAATCAATTTTTGAAGTTTTTAATTTTTTCGGTTCGGTAAAAAATCTGAAAATTCGTCAAAATCAAAAATTTCCGAAATCCATTTCTCGTGATCTACGGAAGTTCGAATCAAATGGATGCATAAATTTGTTTTTTGAAGTATTACGAACATTTACAAAAAAAGAAATTAAAATTGGACAAGGATTGTGGGCCGAGGAGAATTTTTAAGGTAAAAACTGAAAAACTGCGTTTTTCGTGGAGATACGGGGCAGAATGGGTTGGGTCCGCGATTTTTCTTAGTTTTTTCGGTATCCCCTCACATATCGAACGTCTTTAATTTTCACTGACGTCTCCCCTTGACTGCGTGTGCAATTACCAGCCGAGCTGACGGCGAGATTGGTAAGCACGCGGCTAAGTGTCGTTTTTTTATCTCGTATGGCTAGAACGGTGTTTTGCGCCCGCTGGGTTGAAAAAAAATTTTCGTTCAATCGAGGCAAGTCATAACACCTCGCCGCTATATGAGATTCGAGACACGAGACACGAGCTATGAAGCTTGCGTCTGAAATCCATCATATGAATTTTATGTCACGAGATACGAGCAACTTGTAATGCGCCACGAACCATGTGACACGTGGCACGGGTGTCGTGCCCCGAGATCCGAGGCTTGAGTCTTACGACTGTGCCACCATATGAATTTCGGAGACAAGACACGAGTCACAAGATACAAGACACAAGACGTTACGATGTACGTTAACATGTGAGGCTGTATGTGTGAGTTAACCTATTGAAAGACGTGAGTCATGAAAAGTATCGGTGTGAGAAGTGTGGATGACATCTCAATGTATTACTGCGCCATCTGAAAGGCGCGACTGCACACGCACACTACTACAAAATGTAAAAAAGTAGGGAACTGTGAGATTGTTCAATGGGTTAACTCATTGATATAAAATCGCATTCATCTTCAGCCTCTCTTACTTTGTGAACATGAATTCCAGCAGTTTCAAGTTCTTCAGGAGACACTTCATACTAGCTTCTCCCCTTTGTTCATTCCTGGGATCTTCCCATGGCGTGTACAAAAGCAGCCTGGCCTTACCCCATCCCTAGCTCAATAACAAAAGGCCCATCCGAGTTGTAAATACCCTATAGATAAATAATTGGATCAAATATAGAGTGATTATTCCTCTAGTCTAGTATCCCTCATTGTCCGGTTTTATTTGGTAATCCTGATCCTCTTTTCAGGTATTAATATTATTAGATAATTCGGCCGCCGAATTCCGTGCCAATCCGGAGTTAGATGTCTCGTACCGTGATATACAGCCCGACAGAGTCCTGCAGACCGGTCAATCGGTGGGATATTACCAAGACCCCATCAGCCTACATCAATCGGACGTAGACGAGAGACAGGACGGTACCATCGAGGGCAGTTATAAGCCCCCTCACCGAGTAACTTTCAGACTATCAACGAGTACGGTCGCTAGCTCTAGCCCTCTCAGACTGCCCGCAAGGACGATGGACGACGTTCGACAGTACCCACGTGCCCCTATTCTAAGAGAAGCAAACCCTCAACCCCTAACGCTGACACCCATTCCTGCCCATTCTCGTAGCAATCGCACCATTTCACAACCACCGGTACGCTTCTTCCACTCCACCATGCAGGCCCCCGATCCGCACTCTCCTCCCAACGCTCATTCGACCTACGACATGGACACTTCCCTGTTTCCACACCTTCAAGGCCCACTTCCGACAAGAAAACTGACCAGCCTCGACTGCAGACCTTCGTCCCAGACGGCTGCAGCTCTGCCAGCCACTACTTCTGACCCGACGTACCGCGTACAGCCGCAACTACCCCCGATTACCGGACAGACAACTTCACTTCCCGAGAATCCCCAAGCCACATAACACCCATTGCACCGAACTACTCTTCGAACCACGGTATTTAGAGAGAGCTTGACTGCAGAGCCCTCTACTCGCGAGTTGAAGATCAGCAACGTGTTCAAGATGAATGGAATCTTTTTTTCGGGGCTCAAGAGTGAGGACCCCTATCTTTTCCTCGACAGAATCGAGAGTTGTTGCACGTCGAATAACCTCTCAGAGGAGGAAACCCTGAGAGCACTAGCGTCGGCATTCAAAGGAAACGCATACACCGAGTATCGAACCGAGCAACCGTTCCTGCTCTCGTATGATGAATCTGTTAGGACTTTCTAGATGACGTTCTATCCTTTAGGCCGAGAGGAGAGCATTTGGCAAGATACTTTGCGACGTACGCAAGCTGCCGAGGAGACGGTGCGGGATTACGTCATTTGCATACGCGGTCTTTTCACTAATTTGCATCCATCCCTTCCTCCGCACCTTTGAAAAGACAGCTAAATATTGTGCACACACAATTACATTCGCAATACGCGAAGGAACTTAAGCGTGGTATATTCTCTACGTATGCCCAATTGTTGGCAGCGGCCCGTGAGGTCAAGCTCACTTTGATGAATGCAAACCGTTATTGACCACCCCCAGCGGCTGAAGAAAGGGATGCCCCTGAATACTCCTACATCCTACCTGCCCCCAAAAACAAGAAGTTCCCTGCACACAATCACGCCCTCGGGGCCCAGCCAACCCATACTGCAAATATTACCTCCGAATAGTTCGCGTTAAATTCTTACGCCCCACCACAAGAACACTCCAGTCCTACCAGACCCCGATCTACTCCACACCAAGATCCTGCCCGGTTCGATTTCTCCTCAATTCCCCGCAGAACAATCCCTACTCCCATGGCCACAGGCCAGAACCACATCCCACCACTGATGCGTTTTCCAGTAAATCCCCTACAAACCCTACCACAACCCCATAACGCGGTTATGGAATCCCTTAGGTGCTATCGATATAATTCAACAGAACACTTCGCTCGTGAGTGCCCATCGAACAATCGACATGGACAGAAACGCTCACAGAACTGGAACAGACCTAACGGACCAACATTGCCATACCAACCACTCCAGGCTTCCCAACAGTATCCTTGAACTCCGCAGCCCAACCGATCACCTCGATACCAAAATCTCTCTTCCCAGTTACAGGCGCACCAACAAGAATCTTATGGCCCCTACACTAAATACCCATCCCAGAAAAACTCAAAAGCGGGGAGGCTGAAGCTCCTCCCCTCGCGCAAACAGACTCGGTAAGTTATCGAGAAGGTCAATGCATGGTTACAACTAAGTTATAAAACAGTCAATTATCCCGTATCTGAACGCATTCGTGACCCCACTATATCTTCCACCGACCCAACTCCAATCACTACACCCACGGCTCAAGCCAATGCCCCCGCTCCAATGACCCAGAACTCCGTGAACCCATCCACGAGTACCCAAAGCACCGTGAACCGCAAGGAAAAATCCATAAATCCCAGAAGTCCTTCACCAAACCCCATGAATTTCTCCACAGACGCCCCAAACCCCGTGAAAACCTCAGATCCCATCAACCCCGCGAAGTCCCCCCGAATACACGACGGCCTACGGAATCTCTCCAGAAATCCCCAAATATCTCCAACTTCCTACGAAAAGCCCAAGAAATCGGGCCTCGAACCTCAAGAACACCTGAAAACCCCGAAAAAATCTAGAGTCCAATATATCCCCCGATTTCCTCTTCCCCTCTTGCCGCCGGGACTACTCCTGAACCCGACCAAAAGCCCAACACAACCCCTAAACCACAAGAATTGCTCAGCATCATCCTGAATCACCTGGAGAACCCCGACTACATTCCGCATGAAGACTTTTTGATACTGACATACGACAACTCCCGGGAGAATAGGTATTTCGTCACCATTGCCCTCGGAAATATTAAGCTGAAGGCACTGAATTCACCCTCGAATGTCATCGTGATGCCCGAAATAGATCTGAGGAAGCATTGCTAGAGATTGTGGCCTGACCTCTGACCATATGGCATTCCGTGGATGACTCCATACCACCCAAGCTGCCCCTTCCCTCGACAATCCACCACCGTGTAACCTGGGCCAAGTCGTAGATCTTCCTGTGGACGAATTGCGCCATTTGAAATAGGAGTTTAGGAGCTGGATTCGGCCGGCCCCCGAAATCGCGAACGTGTGCCCCTTGGTGACGATGGGAACCCTTCCGCGGTGCTACCCGCCGGTACGCCCTCCACATGCTGAAGATTGCTCAGGAAAAGGCTCAGAAACTCCTGAAAGAGGGAATCATCGAACCATCGCAGAGTGAATGATGCAGCTGGCCCGTATTAATAAAAAAAAAAGCCCGATGGTATTTACCGGCTGTGCATAGATTACCGTCCTGTGAACGCCGTCACTGAACACCTAGCCCTTCCCATGCAGAGTTTGGAAGATCTATTAAACTGTGCCCACGGGGCAGTGTATGTATCGAAGATTGACGTTAGACGTTCCACCGCATTCCCTTGGACGAAGAGAGTAAGGAGAAAATTTCTGTCGCGATCCCCGGACTGCCCTCGGACTATTTCAGCAGACACGCATGCCCTTTGGACTCAAGAATGGACCCGCTACTTTCCAACTCCTGACTGACATGATCATCCCCACCCAATGGTCCAATAACGTTCAAAAATACGCAGACGACTTTTTGATTTGTACTCGTACCCTGGACAAACACAAATGGTTCATTGCTCAGCTGATCAAGCGATTGCAGGACAATAACCTCACCATTAACGCTGATAAATGCGACTTTCTGTGCGACAGATTCGAGTTCCTTGGGTATTTATTGACCCCAGACGGACTAGCCCCTGACCCCACCAAAGTTATGGGGGCATAACTAACTCCCCTCGCCCTCGAAATGTGAAAGAATTACAACGGCTCCTCGGGATGGTCGAGTGGTATGCTCGATTTCTCCCCTATACTGACGTTATCCAATGACAAAATACCTTTGCTTGGACTGTTGAAAAGAACAGAGAGTGGAAGTGGACCGACGAACATACAGAGTCCTTCGACAAAATGAAGCGTTCCATAATGACCGCCCCCGTACTCGCTCGCCCCGATTTCAGCAAACCTTTCACCATACAGACGGACGCTAGTGACGTAGCCATTGGGGCCGTACTTACCCACGACTCTGAGTTTGGTTCGGACTACGAACAGAAGAACTTTTCCCTAGGGGCAGATCGCCCGATTCATTTCGCGAGTCGAGTCCTAACGCCCGCGGAACAGTCACTGAACGAGAGTGTCTGGCCATTCTCTGGGCCACGCGGAAGTTTTGCCCATATATTGAAGGCGGAGAATTCCGAGTAATTACCGACCACGCCAGTCTGAAGTGGCTGCTGAACTTCAAGAATCCCACTGGCCGCATTGCCCGCTAGGGATTGGAGGTACAGGCCAGCAACCCCACGATTATCCGTCGGAACGGTTCACTCTACGTTGTCCCTGACGCATTGTCCCATGTATGTCCCAATACCCTCGCCGCCCTTGACTTGATGAAATCCTCCCCAGTCCGTTGGTACCACACGAAAAAAGCAGACGTGTTAACAAGCCCATGGAAATATCCCGGCTCGACCGTAGAAGAAGACACCCTCTATCACAGCCACCCATGTCCACAAACAGACCCGCCCACGGCGGCATCGACAAAACATACCATCGAGTCGCACTTTACTTTTACTGGCCTGGGATATATCAGGACGTCGCTAAATTTGTCCGTATGTGCCCTCAATGTCAGTTGCATAAAACCCCTGAGACAACCCCCCGTGGAGTCATTCGTATTCGTATTCGTATTCGTTTTATTTGCTGATTAGGAGGTACAACCTTGTTACAGCTAGGTACATATTGGATGTCAGAGAATTGAAAGTATACATAATGATAGAAATAATAAACAGTGTACAATAAGCATTTTTAAGTAGAAAGTACAAGAAATGAATGGGGGGGGGGAAAGGTCCGTTATTCGAAGATGAACGCTAAACTAGCGCTGAAATCAAAAGAAAATAGTTGAAACTGAAAGTCAAGTTCAAAGTGGAGGTCCACTTGTGTGGTTGCGGATAGAAAATTGAGGCAGTAACGAGGCCTAGCAGAGCAAAGAACAGGAAAAATACCATTGTAAGCGCCCTTAAATAATCACCAATAAGCTTAGATACTTAGAGCTAGGAGTAAAATCGTAAAGAAATCGAGAAAAAATTAACGGTTCGTTCCTGAGTTAAAGTAATTAGTGATAAGATTGGCCTCATCAAAGCGGACTAGGGAGGAAGGACCGGCATCGGTCGGGTTCAGGACTTTGTCACGCGCCCTGAGGGCACACTTGACATACAAGAAGAGTTTCTTGGTATCCAGCAGGTCATCTGAGTCGAGGAAGTGAATAAGGGACTGGAGATTGTCTTCGGGGTTCCTGTCAGGGTAGAAATTTTTGCCTAGGAGTGACAATCGATAGAAAATATAGGCGGGACAGTCCAATGAGAAGTGGGTCAAGGTCTCGGCAGAACCACTGGAGCACACCTGACAGGGCAGGGATGGGTCGATCTTGAAGAACACCTTGTTGATGCCGAAGGAGATCTCAAGGGAATTAGCAAGCCTCACTTGGGCCTTCACCCTGGTCATGGAGATCGGAGTTCGTAGGCAGAGGTAATTGGCTGGGAGACCAGAAAAAGTCCTTGGGATCAGTAGCAGGCAAAAAGAAGATGCTACCGCTCTAGTCCGGTCAGCCTCAAGGAGATGAGCTTTCAGCTCAGACAGAACTCTAGGCCCTTCCGAAGACCAATAGGATGCCGAGGAGTCAGTGGCATTAAATTGGATGCTGAACGACTCCAGAAGATCCTGGAGCTGGAGGATGGGGTTGTATCGGCGTGCTCTGGTGAGGGACGCCCTGGAGGATGGAAGGGAGCAAGCTCGAGCCGTCGCAGCCAAGTCCATGTACCTGAGAAGACAGGCCTTGAGTAGCCTGTCACCCTTCTGCTGGAGGACACTGGTGTACCAACCCAGGGTGAGTTTGATGACCCGAAAAATCAGCTCCACTGCGCCCACCTCATGATGGAGGAGATGCCCTGGTGTGCAAGGAGGAAGAAGAAGAAGCCTCTTATAGAAGCCAAGCTGAATGGTCTCCAGGCTGTCGGTGTATTGAAGGGCCCAGGTGGGAGCGGCATAGAGCAGAGTTGAGGCGATCATGGTGTCAAATAGCTCGATTGGAGCGTCCCACGAGTCTGAGCTGGCTCTTGCCAAGATGGTCATTACTGAACCAAGGGCGATCCGAGCTTTGGCTATGGCAGCTTGTGCCGCATGGGAGCCAAGCGCCGATGAAGAGAAGACCACCCCCAGGTAGGTGTAGGTTGATACAACTTCGATGTCCTCGCCGTAGATTCTCAGGGGGAAGCTTGGAAGCAGTGTAGCGGGCCCGCCGGATCTGAAGACGATCAGCTTCGTCTTGGAGACATTCACAGTTAGGCGGTTTGTCTGGAAATAAGCCTCTAAGGCAGATAGAAGTCGGTACATGTGCAGTTGGTTGGCAGAGAACAGGACCAAATCGTTTGCGAACAAAAGCGCCAGAACATTTCTAAAGGCATGGATGCTAGGACCGAGGTGACCTCTGCTATGCAGGAACTACTCGATGTCGGACAGAAACAGCAGGAAGAGAGTGGGACTTAGACTTTCGCCCTGCAGTACACCCTCCGTGATATCAATACTCTCAGTAAGACGGTCGACAGAACGCACTCTCATGGTAGCGTGATTGTAGAGGTTACATAGAATGTTGATAATCTTGGTGCTGACTCCCAGTTGGTAGAGTTTCTGCCACAGGAGAGGATGACTTACCGAGTCAAAGGCGCGTTCCAGGTCGACAAAAAGACCGAAAACTTTGTGGCCACTGAGTCTCAGCTGTAGTTGGACGGTCGCCAGCGCTACAAAGATGTTATATAGCGTAGAGCGTTCTTTGCGGACTCCAGCTTGAGCTCCCGGGTAGATGTTCGCCTCCTCCGCCCATTTGTCGAGCCTGGAGGAGAGGATCTTCGTGAAGAGTTTTGCGACGACGTTGACCAGCGCGATCCCTCTGTAGTTCTCTGGCTTGGACTTGTCACCCTTCTTGAAGATCATGGTCAGGATAATTTCATGCCAAGAGTCAGGAACCACGCCCTCGGAAAGGATCTTGTTGAAGAGGTTGAGTAGATACAGCATACCGGCAGGAGAGAGGGCTTTGTGAAATTCTGCAGGGATGCTGTCAGAGCCCGGAACCTTTCCACACTTCGCAGCCACCAGGACCGACTCCATCTCACCTAGGGAAATTGGACCATCAAGACGGTGTAGAGTCAGCAGAGCCACTGTAATCACCCAAGTCAACAACCCTCGGAGGGTAGACGACAGCGTAGAAGGATTGCCAGACCTCTACGTCGAGCTCTGGGGATGGAGATCGAACTGTACAGGACCGGAATGCTCTCCAAAAGTCGGACTGTGCTTTATGATTGGCGATCTTCTCCCTGATGTCGTTGAAATACGCCTGCCTCTTGTCGTCGATGAGGTCAAAGTATGTTTTCTTGACACTGCGGTAGGAGACAACAGCTGGAGGTAAAAACTGGCCATTCCGGCAGGTACGAAGTGATGCTGATTTCTTCGCAGCTAGGCATTCCCGATCAAACCACGATTGTTTTGGATGGAAGTTGGAAGTGTTTCTCGGAGAAATGAGCATAGCTGATGCTTTTGCAGCTTCATAAATCGTCTTGTGGAGGGTTATTATCGGCCTCGGGTTGAGCAGCAAGAAGGGGGAGTTGCTTAGGTAGAAGAGGTAGTCGTCGATTCGGTTTTGGTTCCAAAGGAGGCGAGGTCTATTTAGGGGTTTCTGGGGGTTTGGGGGGGGGAGTGGAGGGGCCAAGAAGGTCTATGGAGGTAGGGAAATGGTTCGAGGGAAGGACTGAGTGATCTACGGAGAAGTCGTGGATTAGGTGGATATTGCAGAGGTCTGAGAATACGAAGTCTATGGTGCTTCTCCCCCTGGGGCCAACGTAGGTGATCTGAGCTGGAGTGTCTCCAGGAGTCCTGCCATTCAGGAGAACAAGGCCGTTATCCTGCATGAAAAGACTGATGGCAGAACCACGGGTGTTTTCTGCTGCGGAAGTGAGAGACCTTTTGGATGATAACACGGAGCCCTCGAGCAGTTCGTCGGGATAGCATCCGTCGAGACCAATCCAAGCATTGAATTCCCCACTGAGAATGAGCGGCTCACCCGTTCTGGTGTCTTCAACCTCCTCCAAGACCTGTTGTAGTGCTGCAAGGACCATTCCCAAATCAGCCAATTCATGGACTAGCTTGATATAAATTAATCCAACATAGAGGTTCCTTGGGAGACCTGGAGGGAGAATGTTGGGGAATTTGGCGAAGATCTAATACTCGGAGGTGGACAAGACCTCAGGATAGAGACTGTTGAGGAAACCAATAACGAGACCACCACTTGCACGACCGGGAGCACTTGGATCCTCTTTGGTACCACCCACTGAGATGAAGTTGAACTCGCGGAAAAGACCTGGACAGGAGGTCAAGGGATTAAGCAGCCAAGTCTCCGTTAATCCGAGGATATCGAGAAGGGAGTGGGCGAAGTATTGGTAGAGGTTTTTGATGCCATGAACGTTCCAGAAGGTCAATCTCAGCGAAATTAGTTTTTTGAGGCAGGAGGGAGCGAAAGATTTGCGTTAGTGGTGGAGGGGGGAGGCTGGGATTTGCGAGGGCGAGGCTTGACGAGTTCAACAGTCCCCGAGGAAGCGTTTCAGCGATACTGTTGGTCTCCAATAAAAACTGTCTGGTGGGAAATTTTTACCACTCGGCCATCATTTCTTTGCTCCTTCGCAAACTGCCTCAGCTTGTAGTCAGCTAGCTGCTCGGCGGAGGTCAGATCGTTCTGGAAATAGATGTTAGGCAGAGGTGAAGCATTCTTCAGCGCAAAGAGCTCCTTCTTGGATTCAATGGTATCCAGCTTGACTCGAATCATTGCCTCCTTGAGATATTTCGGTTCCGAGATCTTGCCAGTGAAGGTTCGATAGTTGGTGCGCAGGAAATCAGCTACACTGGTCGTCAGATTCTGCCTGGGGAGTGTCAGTCCCCTGATGATGACGTGGCACAATTTGAGCTCCTTCTCATGGGCTTCCAGCTTGGAGAGTATGGTCTTGAAGGAGTCGGGGGCTTGTGCGCTGGGCACAATCACCTGAAGATCAGTGTCGATCCGTTTCAGACATTCTTCCGTGGCTGCATTGGTGCGGATAGAGTCTGAGGCCTCCAAGCCGGAGAGTCTTGCTTGGAATTCAGTCTGGGTGGATTTCAGACTCGAGACCTCCGTTTCCAGGGAGTTCACCTTGCCAGAACTTTCCTGGCGCCATGCTCTCAATTCCCTGCGGTCACTCGCCGTCTCTGCTGCTAGATTGTCAATTTTATTGACTACCAGCATAAGAACACGATTGGAGGGAGTATCGTCCAACTGAAGGTCCTGCAGTGAGGTGGGCATCCCTGGAGGGGAGGACTGGTCAGCGATCAAAGTCTCATCAAGACTGGTGGTGTGTGATTTCGAGTCAGAGCCACATAGGTAATCCTCTTCCCCGGATAGTGGAGGTGTAGAGAAGTTGTTTCTCTGTTTCTTCCGATCAGTCAGCTCACTGGAAGATTCGGATTCATCAGCTACTCTGCATTTTCTGCTTGAAGAAGGATCCTGCGTAAGATGAAGGGTGATTGAAGGGGTGGCGTCATTGATCTGACCTAAACGGTCTGCTTTGGTTGGCGCCCCGCGCTTTTTTGACTGAACAGTCGGTAAAGGCGAACTCGATCTGGTGGCCGATAAGACCGATAAGGGGGTCTCAATACCTTGGAGGAGGGCAGGGAGATGTCGCCACCTGCACCCTTCACGCCCATGCCAGCAATTCGGACTGGCCGAGACTTGACACCATTTGGGAGGGAAAGGGGGAATAGGTGGAAAGTGGACTAACCTAAAATCTACAAAGGTCAGAGAAACAATGAGCAATATATAAAAAGATTGTTACCGACTGTAATGGTTAGGTGGGTGAGGTGTTGCTCCGGCAGACATCCAAGCTAAGCAGCGTTGAGCTGGGTTAGTACTTGGATGGGTGACCGCTTAGGAACACCTCGCTCGCACAAAAATTGCGGGCGGTAGGTACGGTGTAGCGCCCTAGTGTCTCCATCTAGTCAGTGTGACAGATGGATATATTAGGGCACTGCACAAATCGGCCGGCTGTGCGACTGGAGTTTTACATGGTTTCCCGTGCAATCCTAGCTCGAATGGGGCACAGCTAAGAGTAAGACGGTCATGATACTGCAGATAACAATGAGAGGAAAAGAAAGGAGGGGAGGCAGGCTAGAGGAGGGGTTTCAAATCGAGAATTACTTCGATAAAACCAATGAAATAGAACAATAAAAAAAATTATAATAAAAACATTGTTATACTCAGGTTAATCGCTGGTTTGTTGAGGGGCAACAATGCCTACGGGTCATGACACAACCATCGCACACAATTAAAATAAACAGAGTCAAACACAAACAAGTAAAAACTAGCAGCACGAGGCAAAGCGCAACCACACTGGACCGTGTTCCGGACCGTCCCCCCCCCCGCGGACTCATGCGAGAGCGTACTGCCGCCGAGTCATGGGCCATGGTCGCAGCCGACATTATGGGCCCTTTTCCCCTAGTCGCGATCGTTACCGCTACGTACTGGTTCTGGAAGACATCTTCACTAGATACGTTAAAACACAACCCCTGCGCAAAGCGATCACCAAGGCCATATGGGAGGTTTTCTACGAGAGAATAATCTTGAGATGGGGCAAACCGCAATCCTTCCTCAGTGATAATGGGACGGAATTCATTGGAAAACACCGTCCTTCCGGGTGCTGAGCCCTGAGGAGTTAGCAAGCGCCACATGATCGTGGTGTAAGTGGGGGGTGAGGAAGTGACTGCCGAGGAAGCAATTAAACTCATGGGTAGGCAAAACGCAGGATTATCACCGGATGACTGGTGAGTGATCAAGGGCAGCGAGAGTACGGGAGCTTCGAGCACCTACTTCGCTGCCCTCGTTGGTGAGAAAACACTGCGGGCCCTAAAAGCCTGCAACTTCAGACCCAACTGCGGGACTCAAAGAGCATCGGTCAAGATGCTCGAGAAGAACCGCAGTGGGGGCACAGGGGCGACAGAAGATGACAAGTGAGTTGAACGATGGCGCACATGTCGATCGAAATAGTCCAGATTAACTTGCATCATATCAAAAGCGCTTCAGCTATACTTTGCAGGACGCTTGCTAAGCTGCAGACAGCCATAGGTCTCATCCAAGAACCTTGGTTATTGGATGGGACCATAAGAGACCCAGGGGGCAGTGGGAAGTTACTCCACGTGAACCCTAGAGAGAATAGGATAAGCGCTTGCATCCTCATCAAAAGGATGGAAGCCACCTTCCTATCTCAACTCACAAGGAACCCTAGGCAAGGTTCCGCCTCCGATTTTGATAAAACTTACAGAGGAGTCAAAACTAAGGGACACGTATTTTTTCTTATCGGCTAATACCTGGATTTTGGGGGCAAAACTGTCCTCTGAAGTAGGTCACTTCTCAAGTTATTTTGTCGTTTGCGTATATAAAGAGAATACTCAGACAAATATTTTGCCATGTAAAAGGAAGCTTATGATGCATGGTGAATATGTGACTTAAAATCATCCCCAGGGGTTGAAATTTAGGGAGTGAACTACCCTCGCGAAAAATTATTTTTACAATTAAAAAAAAACAATTGCTCCGAATTTCATCGAACCAATTCCATTCGAAAGAGCATTCAAAAAGACAGAATACATATGGTTGCATTTTTTTTACAAATTGCAATTTAGTAGCGAAAAAATCAACTTCCAGTAAATGTCCTATCTTTCAATTTTCCGCAGTGTAAATCGAAGCTTGTGTGGGATAAAAGGATTGACAGTCAAATTTGTACCTGGTGTGGTGAATGTGGGGGGTAAGTAACCTCCTGACAAGTCAGTCTTCGATAAAACAAAAAAAATATGGTTTAAAATTTTATGAAATCATTCCTATTTGCAACGTAAGGAAAAGATACAAAGTGCCTTTTATTGTTTTTGTTTCCTTCAATCGAAATTCGAACCTATCGAGTAGATTACTAATAATTTGCAAATCGTCAAATCTGGGGCCTATTTACTTTTCATGTAGTTTCTCTCAACGAATCGCCATGACAGCCTTCCCAACATCACAAGCATTTGATGACATCTCGATATGGAAATATGACAATAATTATAGTAATTACTCAAGAGTGGGATTCCAAGTAAACATGTCTAATAATGCTAGAGTTCATAGCATTTATTTTTTGCGTATATTATGATTTTAGTATAAATTTCCCAATTATCAATATTCCAGATAGGTAATATTAGGGATCGTAATGCATACAGAAATTGTATCCATCAAAAAAATGCGACAAAGTGATTTTTTGCACCATGAGCACCGAACTATAGCGAAATTGGAACAGCCCTCAATGTCACAGTGGGGATAAGAAGATTGCCTGAAGGCAGCATCGACGGGATTCTCAAACTCTTCCGGTTTTCTAACAATATAACCACCTTTAAACCAAGCATAATGAAATAAATTTTGATATCTAGGTAAAGATAACTGATTACAGACCAAAGATTGTAAATTTATTATATTATTCCTTAAATGTAGTTTAATATCATGACCAAGGATGACAACGGTATCCGAAAAATGACGGACATAATTTTTCCATATTCTAAAACCGAACACATCGAGGGATTGAATTTTTCCAGTGGTACCCATCGGTATCAACATAGTTAATAACTTTTTATCTGGAGGTGTGCTTCTCGTACCGCTCCAGCGCAGTGGCTACTCCACGAATCTATCAGCAGTCGAATTTTAGGTCCAACGTTAGGGAAAAATACTTCCTTCAACCATGTTTTGAAATGCTCTAAAAATTGAGAACATTTTAATGATCGTGATTAATGTATAGAGAATATCAGGTGCTCTTGTGTCTTGAACATTATCGTACCTGAAGTGAGTTTCCCTGATTTTGAAGCAGTAACAAAAACATTGAATGGTCTGAAAATATTCTGCTCCATGATAGGGCCAGAAGTTTCAGAAGGTTCTTTCAAAACCAGGAAGAGAGGTGACAGTAATTTGCCATCAGCAGAAATTGTGGGTTGTATTGTATAACTATGTGTTGTCGAGGTTACCGATTGTACTATACATGCCACTTGTTTTGCGCCTTCTTTAACTAAAGTACGTCCTGAATGAATTCCCAATTGAAACCCACTCTGATCCGAATTATAGATGTTTTCGGTCCATACGTGGCAAAATAAGGCTGAACTTTTTGAAGAAATTCGTCTAATTGTTTTTGTAGAGATTCTCGATTTTCTAATGTTTTGCGCGTGACGAATTTGTTAATTTTCCGAGATGTGATAAGATGTGCTTTCTTGAAATTAAGTAACCATCATGGGGAAGCCGAGAAACGAATATCTTCAAATCCTATATCTTTCCGAGCTTGCAGAGCCCACCTGCGTAAGTCGGTGTCGGGAACAATCAATCCCGCATCGATTGCGTTTTTCATATTATTCAATGTATACTCCGAAATACGCTTCAACTTCCCTATATATGTCCCTCCTTTGTTGATTTGGTGTGCCCAACGACGTAACTGTTGACTGGATTTCACCTTTTTGAATCGATTCGAAACTGTTTTCACGGAAACATTTTGTTTCGTCATTGTACTTCTCCATGACCACTGGCCAAATTTATCCATTCCCAGTACTACCCTCTCGCACTGTCTCATCAGAACGTTCAAGAACAAGTATTTCATTTTGACAATGCAGACGATGGATTTTTCTTTTGCCTCCATATTTAGATTCCAGAAACAAAAAAATTAACGAAGGAGGTACTCTGTATTTTTCTCATCAAGTTGCGAATAGTGATTTTATAAAATTTTAGATTTTTTTTTTTCATTTGAAAAATGATTTTCTACGAGGGTAGTGGGCCCCCACATTGAACACCCCCGAAGATGAATTTCATTGTTAATTTCATCAGTTTTTACGAGTTTTGTATTACACTACGACAAATTTCCAAATTGAAAAATTACAAGAAATTAATTTTCTCGCCGGTAAATTGCAATCTGTAACAGAAATGCAAAAATAGGTATTGTCTTTTTGAATGCTCTCTCGAATGGAATTGGTCCCATGAAATTCCGAGCAATAGTTTTTTTTTAATTGGAAAAATAATTTTTCGTGGGGGTAGTTCACCCCCTAAATTTCAACCCCTGGGGATGATTTCAACTCACATATTCAGCCTTCATCATAAGCTTCCTCTTATATGGCAAAATATTTGGCTGAGTACTCGCTTTATACACGCAAACGACAAAATACCCCGAGAAGTGGCCAACTTCAGAGAACAGTTTTGCCGCCAAAATTCATGTATTAGCCGATAAGAAAAAATACGTGTCCCTTAGTTTTGACTCCCCTATAGCATATATAAGTTCCATCAAAACCGGACGCGGACACCTGTCTAGGGTTCCTTGTCAGTAAAGAGGACTTGGCAGTAGCCAAAGTAAAAGCCCTGATACGGGAAAACCGAGTCTTGGAGTTCATGATAGGGTCAGCCTACCTACCCTATAACTCCATAGAGCTCCCCTCAATGCCAGAGGTGGAGGGTCTAATAAACAGAGTGACGGACGGTGGGCAGGAACTCCTGCTTGGATGTGACGCTAACTCCCGCCATTTGGGGTGGAGAAGCTCAAATACCAATGCAAGGGGAGAAGCTGTACACGACTTCAGGATGGGGAACGATCTTCTACTTCTGAACAGGGAAAATGAATCGACCTTTATGGAGTGCAGAAGACAGGAAGTGTTGGTCTCCAGGGAACCCTCGAGCTCAGATCATAGTCAGATACGCCTAGGTCTAACTGGAAAAGTTGACCCCATCCAAAGGAGAAATCCAAGGAACACAGATTGGGAGGGATACAAAGCGGAGCTATTACTGAGGATGCAGGATGTACCCTGCCGATTTGAAAATAAGGAAAGACTGGAATACGCAGCCGAATGTTTTGGAGAGGCGATCAGATGTTCCTATGAAAACAACTGTAACATACGCACTGACAAAGGAACCAAAAAGGTGATCTGGTGGAATAACACGCTAGCACACCTCAGAGACCAACTGAGGAAGGCGTGGAGTAAGATTAAAAACTCTCACGGAAACTCACGTAGGAGACAAACAATGGAAGAATGTAGGTGTCTCCAGAGGAAATACAACAAAGCCCTGGTCAAAGCCAGGAATGAGAGTTAGAAGAGGTTCAGCAGTGGAATCGGGAGCCTCTCCGAGGCCTCTAGGTTAGTAAAAGTCCTGGGGGGGCGGGGAAGCATCAGTTTAGGCTGCCTGATCAAGCCGGACGGCGGCTATACCTGGACCTCGGAAGAGATACTGGAACTTCTGCTGGAAGTGCACTTTCCTGGCTTCACCAGATACAACATCATCTTACGTCTTACAACAGGCCCCCAGGGTAACTGGAGGCCGATACAAATCGCGAGATTGGGCTCTAGCAGCCAAAATCGTGTACCCACAGGGGGTAAAATGGGCGATTAAGTCCTTCGAACCCCTGAAGGCACCAGGAGCAGATGACATCTACCCAGTGTTTTTGTAAAAGGGGATGGACATCATCTTGGTGCCACTCACGAAAATACTCAGAGCCAGTGTGGCTCTGAGAACCGTACCGCAGGTGTGGGGGGAATCAAAGGTCGTTTTCGTACCCAAGCCTGAAAAGAATGGTTATGTGAACCCAAAAGACTTCAAACCCATCAGTCTAACCTCCTTCGTTCTCAAAACATTAGAGAAGTTGATGGATAGATACATAAAAAACTCATTGCTGATAGACCGACCCCTGTCCTCCTCGCAATATGCCTATAGGGAAGGGAGGTCCACCGAGACGACCCTGCACCACATTGTGGCAAAGGTTGAGAAAGAGATAGAGGAGAAGGGCTACGCAATGGGAATCTTTCTCCACATCGAGGGAGCTTTTGACCGTACCAGATACGATGTCATAATGAAAGCCATCTCAAAGAGAGGCTTCCCAGAGACTGTCATTGACTGGACACAAAGCATGTTAGCGAGCAGCTCACTAACCGCAGCTCGCAACGAAGCGAAAGTGGAGGGCTGCCCTGTAGGCTGGTGTCCGCAGGGTGGGGTTCTGTCTCCACTTCTGTGGTGCCTCGTGGTGGATGAGCTCCTAGAGGAACTGAGAGAACAAGGTCTCCTGGTATATGGCTACGCTGACGACGTGGCTATCATCTCCAGGAGCAAGTTCCTCAATGTGCTGAGAGATAGACTAAACTATTCTCTGAGAATGCTGGAAGAATGGTGTGGTGAGACAAAACTATCAATTAACCCTGAGAAGACGTCCATCATGATATTCACCAGAAAATACAAAGTTGTGACTCCTGAACCACTGAGGTTTGGGGGAGCGGAAATTACTTACGCTACCTCGGTAAGGTACTTAGGGGTTCAACTAGACCTGAAGCTCCAATGGAATGAGCATATAAAGACACAGATGGGCAAAACCTGTCTCTCTGTGGGCATACAGAAGACCCATGGGCAGAAATTGGGGCTTCAGTCCTAAAATTAGCATGTGGCTCTACAAAATGGTTCTGCTGCCGCGGCTCACGTATGCCGCTCTGGTTTGGTGGCCCAGGGCGGAGAAGGAGGAGATAAGGAACCGGCTAAAGGTCCTCCAGGGTAACTTTTTGAGGGCGGCGACCGAGGCCATGAGAACAACCCCTATCGACGCACTGCAAGTCGCTCTTGACCTACCACCACTTGATCTTTTGGTGGTGAGCAAGGCAGAATCAGCTGCATGCAGGCTTATGTGCCAGGGGGAATGGGTTCAGGTGAGGGCGGCACACGCCAGACTGAATATCCTATGGAAAACCCCCTTGAACATGGCCCAAGATAGAATGGCCAGGAAATACCAGATCAGGAAGGCCTTTCAGATCTATATTCCTGAGAGGGAAAACTGGAAAGCTGTTACTGAGATACCAGGTATTAATGTCAAGCACTGGTATACAGACGGCTCGGGATACAAAGACCGCTTCAGTGCGGGACTGTATGGGCTGGCAGAACAATACGAGAGCAGTTGGTCCCTAGGGGCCATTGCCAGAGTTTTTCAAGCAGAAACCCAGTGCTGACTCAAAGTTAGTCTGGGAGAGCATGGAATTGCTGGAAAGTCTCGGAAGACACAACAGGGTGACTCTGGCGTGGGTCCCAGGACACGAAGGCATCCATGGCAAGGTTAGGCGGTGTATGAGGTGAATTTGAGAGTGAATTTCTGTGGTTCACGGTAGCTTAGTCGGTAAGAGTGCCCGGCGCGTATCTGGGAGACCCGGGTTCGATTCCCGGCTGGGTGAAGCGGAAATTTTTTCTCTCTAAATTCTAATTCTCTTAGAATTTTTTTTTTTTTAAAAAGAGAATTAGAATTTAGAGTGAAAAAATTTCCGCTTCACCCAGCCGGGAATTGAACCCGGGTGGCGAATGAACTGACGAAACAAGGATCACTTAGTGAAACCGAAGCAGAACCAGTCAGAGTCCTCCTAGCGATGGGCAACAGAGCCACCAGAGATAAACTCCGACGGGAGCAGATCAACCGCTGGAGGAATACAAAGGCTTGCAGAAAAGCCAGATCAATCATGCCTGGCCTGAATAGCAAAAGCGCCAGACAGCTACTCAACTTGGAAAGAGACAGCCTAAGCACTGTAATCAGACTGCTCACAGGACATGAAAGATTCAAGGCACATTGCAGAATCATAGGCGTCAGGGAGGATGCCCTGTGCAGATTCTGCAATGAGGAAAGAGAGGACAGTCTGCACATTCTGTGCGACTGCTTGGCATTAGCCGTGATGAGATTACGTTGTTGGGGGACCGCATTACCCACAACCGATCAAATTGCGAATAGGGAGGTCTCGGATTTATTAAGACGGGCTGTAAAAGCCGGGCTGGAAATCTAATCCGGACCTTGACTCAGGCGGAGCTACAATAACTCAAAATTGAGTTCGGTGGCATAAGGGAGGCTAGTCCGACCATCCGCACTTCAATCTCATCTAATCTAATCTAATCGTCAATATATTCGAAACGTGAAACCATCACCGAAAGATAGCTAATACGAAATTCTGCTTGTCAAAAATTATTTACAATAAACGCTCTAGGTCTTTGTCTGACTCACGCTTAATCCGACGTTCTCGATGGTCTCTGGATCGCATAAGCAATTCCCAGAGTTCTTTACACTCCCCTTCCATGATAGGCTCCGGTCAGTTTCCGCATCTGCAAGGCCTGATGTTATTGGCAGTTCAAGGGAGCTCGGTATCAGTAATGATTTCTCCAGAATCCAAACCTCCAGCATACCCGGGATCGGGTAAAATTAGTCGAACCCACGACCTGAGGTGCACAGCGCTAGCCGGGAACATGTGATCACTTGGAGCTCGTGAGATGTTACTTCTCAGCGGTCAAGTCCTGGGTAACGGTTCCGCTGGTGCGCTAAGGCGCACTTGGACGGCGCGTTGTGAAGTGCCCTACCCCTCAAGGTAGTGCTTCTGACTCAAAATACTCTTTCGATGTAAGAGGCAAGGGTTAGAGTCCAAAAGGTATCAGACTGGGTGTCCAAATACTCAGGTATCCGTCACAGAACCCAAAAACTCCGATAATTTCTCGATAGAGTAGGCTCTGTCGCATCCTCCTCTGAAATACGGCAATCAGATAACCGCATTTGCATTCAAATGACTCCTACCAACGCCGAAGGCATGATACGCATTTTTTTTCTCAGTCTCGCGACAGAGTCTCGCCACCTACTTGAAAAAAGTAGGCGCATAATAAACTGTCTAATCCTCCAAATTCTCAAAAATTCAAAGGGAGGATTCCAACTTTTATCTCCTTGTAGTCCTCATACTCTGAGGTATAGGCACACATTCCATCTGAACCATAGTCCTCGGGAGGAAAGCTGTATCTCGAATATTACGGCGAATAAATTCGACTTCCTACTGTACTCTATGGCGCAAGAGCCTTGGCACTGTTCGTACTCTCGGATACGCATTGAACAACCAAAAATCGTCAACAGATTCACCATGTTATGAACGATTCTGTCATTCCAACCCTCGGTTCCATTATTGAACTCTTGGCGAGGCTGCATAACTCGGGCATAGGTTTCAGGAGATGATCCAGTTCTTACCCTATACAGCTCGCATATCCTATGAGTCGCTTGTAATCAGCGCGATACTACGCAATTCAACGGCAAAGGCTTGCCGAAGGCCCATTATGCGCATCAGTATGGCTCTCAGCGCTTCCACTGCCACAGGAAAGGCTTTTAGGTTTCTCTCGGAGCACGCGGTGGAAGTGGAGATCTCTTGTCCACCAAGTACACCCGGATAGTGTGACAGCTTATGACTACTTTACCATCCTAGTCCGCAACACAAATGTCTTCATCCACGGATTCTTTATCATTTACCGTGAGTAACATTCGGGAGATTCTCAAGAGAGAAGAGGAAAAAACCTGACAATGGCATTACAGAGTCAAAAAAAAAATTTCTCCCACAGCTCTACGCAACGGCGTAATCCTGATCTGTTATGAACGGATCTCGAGAGAACCGATACGTAGCAAAGACTGAATTCGCCATGATTAGGGGACTCAATAGGATCATCAAGCGGTATTCCAGAGCTCTTTAAAACCCTATTTCTCATGGAACTCTCCGAAGACCATTCTGAACCGGGGACTGACGTAACGTATCATTCCAGTCATTCAGTTGCAGGGGATGCCGATAGATTTTGCCCACCCTATTTCTCTGCTTGGGGCAGCATACCGATTTGGAATGTCCGCCTCTGGGCAACGTTCTCCTGGAAGATGGGTTTCTACGCATTCGACTTCCTGTCTCGGTTGAGTACAATTCAGGATGACGGGAGTCACTGTCCCACATCAAGTACTCAAGTACTCAAAACATCTCAACTGGAGTAACCCTGAAGGGTCCGAGGAACTTTCGAGTTTAGGAGAAGTTCAGAAATCTGTACATATAGGGGATGGGAATATCTCCTAGATGCAGGCAATCAACTCGCCTCAGCACAGACGCATAAAATAAGCGAACGAAAACAATCTTTGTGCTGGATCGTCGATGTCTACGTACTTGTCCATAAGGGGAGGGAGGAAAAAAAAAGGGGGCTATTGGCAAGGGACCGTTGACGTAGCTACCAGCGGGTTAGCTACACTCGAAATACATGAGAGAAAACTCGATTCGAATTAAATATTGGAAGCAGCGTATTTTCATTACTAGGTAGTCGGTTGAATTACTTCAACTTTAGTCGTATTTCTCCAAATAAGTTGGCATTGGTCTTCGCTTCTTTCGTAGGGCGACAGCGTACCTCGGCCGCATGCTGACGTGATCACATCAGACGACCAGTGTCGAGCGAGGAAAGGTAATACTACGGTACGAACTTTGTTGTGAAGTCTGCAGAACAAGAGTTGTTTACATCGCCAGTCGGCGATGAAAAGGAACAGGAATTCCATCGACGAAAACTGTGAATTTTCGTCAATTCAAATCCCTAGTTTTACCAGCGAACGAATATTCTGATGATGATATTGGCACGTATTTTCCGTTTCCCTGAGTACGTGGTTGCGCTTCTCACATTTCAAAATGCGCACTCGCCATCATCGATGGCATAAATGACAGCGATATTTCTCGCACCATGAGATGCGCAATATTCTCCTCCATATGGCACTGTTTTTTTCTTATATACCTTCTGGGGCATCTTCTCTATCGTCCTCGAGCGTACACTCCTCTCGACCCATTGTTGGGCACAATTTCTGGATTAATTTTTAATCGCATTTACTTTGGATTAATTTATATTCATAAATATAGTCATTATTATTATATATTTATAATCATGATTCTCGATCGCAAATTGAGTGAGATCGCAAATTTTGAATATTCTCAACCTTAGGAGGTCGCAAATTTTGAAACACTATTAAAATAATTACACTCACTAGTTTTATAACAGGCAAACCCAACTACGCGAAACAGAAAATTTTAGTCTCTCACTCTCAATTTTCAATAGGATCGTTCACAACCAAGCAAAAAAAATAACATACCTCTTTAGCCCCACGCCCCACGTTGGGCGCCACTGTAACGGAATTGTCCATCTGAGACTGGCAAACCACATTAAATCGCCCATTTCCCCTAAACTGAGAAAACTCAAAAAAAAAATTATCGATGGGCGCCAGCCGTCCTTTGACCTCGGAGACGACAAACTGAACAACCGAACCTCAAACGAAAAACAAAACGAAGCAACCAGAAAATAACCATTAATCTAACACAAACTTAAAACTAAGGACTCCAGGGGAAGGTTGTCGGCGCTGCTCCGGGGGTTGGTTATGGAGAGAGGGGTAGGTTCTGATGGAAAATGGGCCAATGGGTATTGCCCAAAAAAGCAAATAACGTAACTCGAAACACCGGAATTAATATTGTGTAATATATCGAGGTTATATTCATGTAAAAAGAAATGGGAAAACTATACACAATTGTCTCAAAAAAATATATCCAAAATATATCCGAATAATTTAGCAAAAGAAAAGAAAACACTAAATTAACTCAAAACAACACATCTAAAAAAAACTGAGAGTAAGAACACAATAAAAAGAGATTGAAAAAAAAACAGAATAATCTCACAAAAAAAATATTCTACAATACTCGATAATTATTGAGCAGACTACGAGCCAGAGGACAAATGTCTAACGCAAACTTCAATCCTACGACTCGAATTCTCGTCAACGCCACGACATAGAATTAAATGTGAAACGAATCCCATGAAATTTAACGCGCATCCACGTCCAACGCAAAGAGAAAATCACGACTCTAATCAACTCACGTTAACCAGCAACATTCTCACCGTTCAGCATAAAACCCGAATAATAAAAAAAATGGAACGGACCCGAGATCGTACGGAATCATGAAGCCGAATACACCACCCGTATCCCCACGTAATCCGAACGCGGAATTCTCATAATTATGCATAAAAGAAAAAGGAACAATCGAACTCCACAGTAATCCTCAAAAGAGTTCTCCGGCACAACTCCGGATGGTTACAAAACCCATGCGGCAACGCGAGTTGAAACCCAAAATCTCATCTAAACTTCTGGTTAGATGCAAAATTCTCCCCAGAGGGGTATCACCCAAAGGCACTTTGGCCGAAGGCCATGGACTCGATGAGGGCTAGTCAGCGACTCCTCGAATACTCGACTACTCGACCACTCGACTCTCAACTCCTACTCTCGACCACTCTCGACTGCTCTTCTCAACTAATCCTCGAATACGCAAAAATCGCTCAATTTGTACCCCAAAAGTGAAAAGAGAGCGAGTATCTAACGCCAAAAGATAGAACGAGAGCGTTATATCCACATAGTGGGGTCAGCCGCTGGGACGTAGGCAAATGTCCAGCGCTAGGTACGAAGAAGCTGCTAAAGGGACACGTCAACCTAATAGCCAGAAACGCCTAATTCGATTCAACCTGAACGGAAAGCAGACCAAAACAATAAAAGAAAATGAAACGGAGTAAAAGGGCGGTAATTATCCCAGATAAGATCCACCAACTATCGTTACCTCTTCGGGGCTGCATTCTCAGAGATTCCCGGGGCCGATACATCGAAACTATAACTCAACAAAACATATAATGCAGTCGTTATTCCATCTGATAATTGTTTTTTTTTGTAATTTTATGAGGTGTACTAATTGATAAGTGGACAAGTGGATTGGTTATTGATAAGGAAATTGGATAGTGGTCAGAGAGAGTGATATTATACTTAACAGTGAGATTATTGACTAAATGTGAATGCGAAAAGTTAACCCAGACTAGATCGATAGTGCTGACGCTACCAGGCTTAACGTAGGTGATTTTACCTGGATGATCGCCATTTAGGAGAATAAAATTATTGCATTCCATGAATTCAAGAAGTAATTCGCCTCTAGGATTCTTCTTTTTATGTACAGAAACTCGCCTACTGTGAAGATTGGAGTCGCCAAACACTTCTTCCGGCCAAGAATTTAGTTCTGCCACCCAACTATTAAAATCCCCTCCAACAATCCAAAGGTGAACATCATATTTGAAGTTAAACTCATCGAAAATTTTTTGCAACGTTTCAAAAGCCTCGCTAAGAACAACAGAATGATGCAAATACAATGAACAAACAATAAATACAAAATCGTGAGACCTTGCTTCGAATAGAAGCCACATAATACAGGAGTGCAGCATGGTGAATTCACAGTCACTTTTACGACCGAGTAGCACGAGACCACCGCTGCCTCGACCACCAACGAAGACCTTGGATGCAGGTGACCAGAACTGTTGAAATGCATCGCCCCATAAATTGCACAGACGGGCAGGAGTTGTGGTGGCCCACGTTTCACTGATGAAGATGAATTGGCTAGGACAGTCAGCAACGAAGCTAGCTAATCGCCCACGACCATTTGCATTCCAGAAGTCGATACAGATATTAACGGCACTGACTGCATTGGGCTCTGGATCCTTATATTGTCTGATGCTCGGCTTGGCTCGTTTCCCTGGTTCTCAACTCCTACTCTCGACCACTCTCGACTGCTCTTCTCAACTAATCCTCGAATACGCAAAAATCACTCAATTTGTACCCCAAAAGTGAAAAGAGAGCAAGTATCTAACGCCAAAAGATAGAACGAGAGCATTATATCCACATAGTGGGGTCAGCCGCTGGGACGTAGGTAAATGTCCAGCGCTAGGTACGAAGAAGCTGCTAAAGGGACACGTCAACCTAATAGCCAGAAACGCCTAATTCGATTCAACCTGAACCGAAAGCAGACCAAAACAATAAAAGAAAATGAAACGGAGTAAAAGGGCGGTAATTATCCCAGATAAGATCCACCAACTATCGTTACCTCTTCGGGGCTGCATTCTCAGAGATTCCCGGGGCAGATACATCGAAACTATAACTCAACAAAACATATAATGCACCAAAAAACAAAACTTGATTCCCTAAAACGTATAGCCACCTTGGCAATTCACATGGTTGCAACGGTCGCGATTAGCCGTATGACCTTCCATCGAAACCCAAAACCGAAACTGTCTCATCCCGATAAATCCATACACTGAGCGCCAGCATTTCAGCTGGGCCTCCACATTTCCCCGAAGATTAAACCGTAAGGGAGAATTCCTGTCAATAATCGCGTAGCTCGATAATATTTTGGCCCAGACAACGAAAATCTCTAGGTCCCCGATAGCTAACTTATTCAAACTCCTAACACATATCCCAAAAATATTAACCGAAAAAAAAATCATACCTAACCGTCAATATATTCGAAACGTGAAACGATCACCGAAAGATAGCTAATACAAAATTTTGCTCGTCAAGAATTATTTACAATAAACGCTCTGCGACTTTATCTGACTCACGCTTAATCCGAAGTTCTCGATGGTCTCTGGATCGCCTAAGGAATTCCCATAATTTATTATTATTATTATTATTATTTATTTACACCTGTCTCCCAGGGACTGCGCCCTATGACAGGGGGGGTTTCTTACAAGTTTCACCCATTTATGGGGAAGTACAAAAAAAAAACAATATAATAGTAGAACGCCCTTAAATTTAAAGTATCAGATTAGAAAACAATATTCCATCAGTATCAAAAAAGTGAAAATGACAGCATTAGCATTTTTTAATTTTTTAATTAAGCGAATTTTTTAGGTTTTAAGATAATCAATAAGGCCATAATATCAGTTAAATTTGTCGTTTGTACAATTCGAATAGCCCGCAAAATTCTTACATCAAATTAATTATACATACATAAATAAAAGTACCAAAGCAGGAAAAAAAAACATAAAGCATAAAGCATAAAGCCGAGCATCATAAAGGAATAATACACATAATAATCATAAAGTAAATGGACAATGCATCAGATTTCCAAATGGAAGTTTCGAATCTTCATAGCGTTTAGGATAAAATAGTGAAGATTTTTTAGGACATTTCCAGTAAGGATACTCGCATGGAGAAGGTCAGTCAAGATTTCATCATCGGTGGGGGTGAGAATTAGGCTGGTTTTTTATATGATCAAGTGGAGAGGAAAGTCAATGGTTACGGGGTGATGCATAAAAGGGACACTTTAATAGGATATGTTTGATATTTTCGGGTTCATTGAGATTACATAGCGGACAGTTTTCACGAGGTACAAGGTTATAGTATTTTCCGCGTACCGAAAGTGATGAGAAGCGAAAAGTAGCAAGCCTAACTTGGATCGCAGTGCGTAAATAAGCCCAGGGACAACGGCTGAGGAGATAAGGAGCAACTTCATCACCGAGAGTTCTCGGAATTGATAGCTGAAGGCTATTAGAGACCAACACACTGGACAGATCGCTGCTTTTGTAACTCATGGCCAGGCTAGTAACAAGTTCATCTTTTTTATTTGTCCAGAAAGCTGGATCAAGGTTGTACCACATATAATCGGCACTAATCCTAGCTAACAGTGAATTAACTTGGTTAACCCAATTGTATTTATCAAAACGTAGCAAGCCATTTGGTTCCAAGTTAGACTGGCGGTTTCTGAAAAGCACTAGGTGACGCATTAAACATATTTTAGGTAGACGAGTCTCACTCATTTTTAATATTGTTATAATCCAGCCAATGGTTAATTTGACAACTGTGACAGCGATTGGAGCCAGGCCTAGCTCAAGTCTGACCAAGTAGCCAGGAGTACATACAGGGAGTTGAAAAAGTCTCTTAAAAAATAACATTTGAATTGACTCCAGTAAATCTAGGTATCTCAGCCCCCAGACAGGTGAGCCATAGGTTAAGGTCGATGAGACAATGCTATTAAACAGCTTGGAGCTACTTGGCCACGAATCGGATCTAGCTCTAGCTAGAATTTTAATTACAACGCCTATCGCAATCCTCGCCTTTTCCATGGCAGCTTTTGCTGCATTTAAACCAAGAGTTGAACTCGAGAATTTCACACCCAAATATGTATATGACTTGACCCTCTCAATAATTCCGTCTCCAAATTTGATTGGTAGCTCATTTGCTGCGCTTCTACCATTTTTAAAAACAACAATTTGAGTTTTCTTAAGATTTACATAGAGACCTTTAAGGTTGACATAATCAAGCAGAATATTTGCAAGGTGCTGCGCCGATCGATAACTATCAGCCAAGAAGACCATGTCATCAGCGAAATGGAGTTGGACAAGGTCGTGGAGGCCATCCAGAGGAATCCCCCTCACCCCTCTATCAAGAAAGAAGGAATAAATGTCTGAGATAAACAAAATGAATAAAAGAGGACTGAGGAACTCACCCTGGAGGACCCCCTCTGTAATATCGGATGGTTCAGAGAGTTCTGGGCCTTGTTTTACCCTAAGACAGGCACTATCATATAAACATTTCATTATTCTTATAAATTTAGCACTAATTCCTAAATCATACAATGAACACCAGAATTTCTTATGATCAACAGAGTCGAAAGCATGTCTTAAGTCGACGAAAAGTGCAAAGACTTTCCGCCGACTCAACCTAAGTTGAAATTGCAGAGCAGAGCATAATGTACACAAATTGTCTAGGCAGCTGCGCCCTTTCATAAACCCAGCCTGGCACTCTGGACTGATATTACGAGCAAGAGCCCACCTCTCGAGTCTATCTCTAAGGATCATTGTAAAAAGCTTGGCAGTGCAACTAACGAGGGCGATTCCTCGGTAGTTTGCTGGGTCATTTTTATCACCCTTCTTATGGAGCATGGACATCTGTACACTAGACCAAGAGGAGGGCATTTGCTCTGTTTCGAGAATTCGATTAAAGAGACACACCAAATAGAATAGACAGTTTTCCGGTAAATTTTTTAAAAATTCATTAGAGATTTCGTCGGCTCCAGGAGCTTTACGCAGTTTACATTTCTTGAGATTGGCTAAGAGTTCATCTAACGTAATAGGATCATCGAGACTGGGATCAAAAGTTCCATATAAATAATATTCCACAATATTTTTGGTTGGGTAGACTTGGTGATAAAAATGCTGCCACTCATCTAGAGAGACAGCATAACTTCTAGGCACAAAGCCAGTATAAAACTTTACTACCTCCCAGAAAACTTTAGGATTGTTAACACGAGAGAATCTGTCTGTAATATCCATGTAATACGCCGCTTTTTGACATTTAATGAGGTTATTATGAGCCTTTCTTGCTTGACAATACTGAGTTCTCTGTAGCGATTCAAAATTGGCAGCAACCATGCGTTTATAAAGATCAGAGAGTTGAAGGTCGGATTGACGACATGCAGAGCTATACCAGGGTTTGCCTGGCTTGAATGATTTTCTATTAGAAATGTTAGAACACATGCCAGTCTTCAAGGCCGACTCTTTTATCGCTTCACAAAATCCATTAAAAAGAACATCCGTCGAATCAGACTTGAAGTTAGCAGAAATCCTTTTGGACCAAAGCATGTCACAAGTATAGTGAGTCGCAGAGTCGTTATTCCATCTGATGATTGTTTTCTTTTGTAATTTCATGAGGTGTACTAATTGATAAGTGGACAAGTGGATTGGTTATTGATAAGGAAATTGAATAGTGGTCAGAGAGAGTGATATTATGCTGAACAGTGAGATTATTGACTAAATGTAAATGCGAAAAGTTAACCCAGACTAGATCGATAGTGCTGACGCCACCAGACTTAACGTAGGTGATTTTACCTGGACGATCGCCAGGTGTCCTACCATTTAGGAGTATAAAATTATTGCATTCCATGAATTCAAGAAGTAATTCGCCTCTAGGATTCTTCTTTTTATGTACAGAAACTCGCCTACTGTGAAGATTGGAGTCGCCAAACACTTCTTCCGGCCAAGAATTTAGTTCTGCCACCCAACTATTAAAATCCCCCCCAACAATCCAAAGGTGATCATCATATTTGGAGTTAAACTCATCGAAAATTTTTTGCAACGTTTCAAAAGCCTCGCTAAGAACAACAGAAGGATTCAAATACAATGAACAAACAATAAATACAAAATCGTGAGACCTTGGTTCGAATAGAAGCCACATATCACAGGAGTGCAGCATGGTGAATTCACAGTCACTTTTACGACCGAGTAGCACGAGACCACCGCTGCCTCGACCACCAACGATGACGTTGGATCCAGGTGACCAGAACTGTTGAAATGCATCGCCCCATAAATTGGACAGATGGGCAGGAGTTGTGGTGGCCCACGTTTCACTGATGAAGATGAATTGGCTAGGACAGTCAGCAACGAAGCTAGCTAATCGCTCACGACCATTTGCGTTCCAGAAGTCGATACAGATATTAACGGCACTGACTGCATTGGGCTCTGGATCCTTATATTGTCTGATGCTCGGCTTGGCTCGTTTCCCTGGTTCATATGCATATTTGGTGCAGATTGGTATGGTGTGGGCTTTCTAGATGTGACCACCACTGGGATCAATTTCTGTCTGATATCGTCCCAGCCCCACCATTTACCTTGAATCATAATTTTCAAGTGACGTTGGCTCGACGCGGTGCGACTTGCTGTAGCCTCTTTATGAATATCACGCAGCTTGTTCATGATACGGCTCTCTCTAGAAGTCAGGTCAATTTCGATGAAAATTTTGGAATTCTTTAAAGCCTCTCTTTTACTAGATAGGATGGCTTGCTTGGTTTTCCAGTCCGTGAGCGTGACTACGGCTATTGGAAAATTGTCAACAATTCTCTCGTTCCTGATGACATTCTCTAGTTTAAATTTCTCCTTCAAGAAGTTGGTGATACACATTGGAGCACGAAGCTCGGTGCTGGGAATCCCACGAATAACAATGTTCAACTTTTTAGACTCCCTTTCCTTGGCATCAATTTTATCCAGGGCTGCATTCATATTTTGGGCCAGGGAGTCCTCCAGGTTGCTAATATGAGCAGCTTGGGCAGCAGTGAGAGATGCAGATATTTGCTTGTCAATTTGGAGATTCAAGTCGGTGTCTGAGACAGAAGTCTGCTTAGATAATTCCAAAGTACCGAGCCTCGTCTCGATAATCCCCAATCTCGTCTCAGTTCTAGTTTCACTGGCCTCAATTTGATCTTTCAGACCATTGTGCAAAGATTTAAACTCATTGAAATCCTTCTTGGAGTCCTCACGTACCAGTTTGATATCGTTGGCAATGCCGTTTAGCTTCGTATCCATTTGGTTGATTAATGCCATAAGTTCTGCATTCATCGTTATGGTTGCAGAAGAGTTTTCAGAGCTGACATTAAATAAACCTAGTTCTACACTTGGACAGATTGTGTCCTTCACTTTTTTAACGCTTGTAGATGAATTCGTTGATGTATCAGGGCCCCTTTTCGTCCCCTTTACAATCGTTTTCCCACTAACCCTGTTTGGGTGAATATTGAAAGTACTACTTAGGGATAACGCTCTGCTTCTAAACAAATTGCTAGCATGGGGTTGAAAGCCAAGACCCTTGGATGGAGTAGGTTTTTGTACAGGCGAATTTGATGGGCTAGTAGCAGGTGTACTATTCGGGGATTCTTCAGTAAAGGTCGAGTCATCAGAATCCACAAAATCTGAATCAGAGGTCAACGTCCGGTTTGACATAAGACGCTTAAGTAGGTCACTTGGAGCACGAGGGGGGATTGGTGAAACGTCACTGGCAAAGTTCTCAGCTACCGTGGAAATAACAGGGCTTGATGTTATCGGTAGAGATCTGGACGGCACTTGAGTTCGCAGAGTTCCCGGAGTGTCGCTGGCGGTGGACGCTTGGTCACACATACTCATCACAGAGGACAATCTCGCACTGCCATACACTAAGGCCCCACATACTCGCCCCATAAAACTCGCCAGAAAGTCAGACTTATTATTTCGGGAGGCGACAAACAGTCAAAACAAATATAAGCACTGTCCACACTAACCTAATACTGATGATAACACTTAAAAAAAGACTGCCAAAACGGAGCCACATAGAAGAGCTACACACAAAAGCGCGCGCAACTGAACCCCCTAAGGAATTCCCATAATTCCTTACACCGTTTATTTCGCCGCGAAATTAGCGCAGAAATACAAAGAACCTTACATCATTGTGAACATAATTTCCCCTATAATATACGATCTTGAAAACCCTCACGGCCACTGACTCTACAAAATCCACATCAATGACCTAAGACCCGTTCACTCTCGTCTCACCCTAGGATCAACACCCAACGATGACGATGCCGACAGGAGTAACGAAGATCCCCTTCGGGCGAGGCTCGTACAGAGTTCACCAGGGCGCGACGTTGCCCCCCGAGCCCCCGAAGACGGCCGAGTGGACCCGGACGCAGCAACTCCTGATGGAGGGAAGGAGGGAGATCGTACTGATGCCGCCGCTTTACTCGGACTCCCCGCAGTTGAGCCTTCGCCCGCAGCCAGCAGCATCGGAGGACCACAGGAGCCCAACCCACTAGCCCAGAGATCCCATGGAAGACCTCGAAGAGTTGCCCCTCGCCAACTCTCAAACCCCCAAGACCTGCAGCCCATTGCCACCCGACTTAGACCTCGACACTGATGACGTAGACCTCGACAATGATGACGTAGATCTTGAAACTGATGACGTAGGCCTCGACTGGCCATTTTTCAGACGACACAGACAGCCAATTCGGTCGACTCTTCCCCCTGTTCCAACTCATACGACTCGTCCACACCATGCCCAGCTCGCCATCGGACAGCAACGCCCCAGGGCCTTCGACTGCACTAGACCGCCCAAACAAGACCCCAGACCTACACGACAACCCCCCACAGCTCCATACAGTGTCGACCCGCGACGAAAGGACGCCCTCTCCGGCAGTTCCCCAGACTGGAATCCCTGAAAGGCCCATCATCGCCCGACCAATCCCTTCTCCCGATACTGCTAACTATAGAATCCCTTCACTGATGTCTCTCAGGATCCCTCCGTCCCGCCGCCCCTGACGTGACTCGACCCCCAGGATACCCACAAATCAGTCCCATCGCTCTCAACTCCCCTCTGCTCTTCCACGGGTGTCGAAAGTGGATGTACCTGGACCACCAGGCCAACGAGTGCCCCATGCCCGGATGTCGCTGCTTCTTCTGCGGGAAGTGGGGCTTTGACCCCCGTTCCTGCCCGAACTGCAGGCACCTGGATTAAACCACTCTCCCCACACCGATGCAGCAGGCCGATTCTCCCCTAGATCTGGATGGAAGTCACTTATTAGCCCTTTTGTTTTGCCTCAGAGTGGCCGCGACCGGGAATGGACAATATTGACTAGGGGGAGGGAAAAGTGGGGAATCGACACTTGTCGATCAACTGTTCCCGTGGTTGCTAGCCACAAAAGAGCCCCCCTGAAAATCATCGATCCTGTGCCGGATTTTGCTGAAGGAGAAGTGATTAGTGAAGTGTCCCGTGGTGTCCTGATCTGGAGCAAAGGCTGAAAAAACGTGTCCAATGGAGAAACAGTTCAGAAAAAGTTCCGAGGATTTTTCCGGAAGCAGTTCGCCAGCCACGTGCTGTAAGTGCGCAGTATTTCCCTCCCCTGTCCCACCATTAACTTTGCCGAAATTTACCTCCCAATGGTGAGTCCATACTTTTATAGCCTCTTTAAGATTATTAGGCTCATTTAGCCCGATTGTCACAATAATAGAATCAATCCCTACACACTTCATACTAGCTTCCCCCCTTTATTCATTCCTAGAATCTTCCCATAGCGTGTACAAAGGCAGCCTGGCCTTACCCCACCCCTAGCTCAATAACAAAAGGCCCATCCGAGTTGTAAATGCCCTGTAGATAAATAATTGGATCAAATATAGAGTCATTCTTTCTAGTATCCCTCATTATCCGGTTCTATTTGGTAATCCTGATTCTCTTGTCAGGTATTAATATTATTATTAGGTGTGTGACTTTTTTTTTTTTTTTAGAATTGGAATGGAGCGACTAGGCGTACAAAGCGCCCTATGCCACCTAAATCTATCAAGATCTATTGTAGCGGCCGCTTGATCAAGACTTTGAATGGTTAGATCATCACCATTCTCCGCGACCGGGAATCGAACCCGAAACCTCTCGCATGTAAGGCAACCCTCTTACCCACTGCGCCAGGTCTAGGGTCGTCGTCGTCGGGTCTAGGTGTGTCACTTAATTTTTACAGATTGTTCAGTAAATTTATTTAATATAAAAGAATAGAGAACAACGAATTTAATCTTGCAAATAATGTCCATCGTTTTCTATGACCTTGCGTCATCTCTCAGGTAACATTCGAATGCTGTCACGAAAGAAACTTGCAGGCTTCGATGCGATAAAGTCATCGATGAATTTACGCCCATGGTCCAGCGTTTTAAACTGTTTATCTACTAAGGCGTGGTGCAAGGACCGGAACAAGTGATAGTTGGATAGGGCTAAGTCTAGTGAATATGCCGCGTGCGGGTGGACTTCCCATCCCAAGTTCAATAGGGTCTTCTGAGTCGCGCGAGCAACGTGAGGTCGAGCATTGTCATGCAGCAGTATGACTTGCCTGCTTCCTTGCCCAGTAATTGGGCTTTTCCAATCAAGTTCTTCGCTCAGTTTGTTCAGTTATCGGCTGTAGCGTTCCGTAGTCACCGTCTGACCTGTTTCCAGGAGATCGTAATAAAGCATACCCTTCATGTCCCACCAGATACACAGGAGAATCTTCTTTAAGTGGATGTTCTGTTTCAGCGTCGATGTACTGGATTGTCCGGGATCTACCCACGAGTTTTTATGTCTGGGATTCTCGTAAAAATATACTTTTCATCACCCGTCACAATTCTCCACAAGAAGTCCTTTTTTTTGTTCATGTTAACACATGTGAGACCCACCTTGCAAGTTTTTCGATTTTTCCCATTTAATACAAATGCTTAGAAATAGCTGTTCGGGTGACTCCTAACTGAGCTGCTCGCTCTTGTTGCGTTTGTGTTGAGTCTTCATCCAGTAGAGCTTGCAATTCCGCATCTGTAAACTTTCGAGGCTGTCCAAGACGCGGCTGGTCACTCAGATCGAAATCACCGCTTCTAAAACGTTTGTACCAATAACTACACGTTTCATAAGATACAACGTCGGCACCAAAAATACTACACATTGATTCCCGTGTTTCAGAAGCATTTTTTCCTTGTTGTAATTCGTATAAAATGCAGTGCTTAATGTACTGTTTATCAATTGCTATCACAAATTCTGCTATTCTGAAAGCTTATGTAACTTACATAGACTTGTCGTTCCGTGTTTTGAAACCTTTTGTCCGATCCTTTCAAAACCAGAAAAGACCGCGAAGACCGTCAATTTTAAGCTCGAAGAAAAAATCTGTAAATATTAAGTCACATCCCTAATAGATTTTCTGGCGGTCACTAGGATTTCTGTGAGATTCTTTCTATTAAAATTAATGGGTATGAATTTCCTATACTTTTCTCATTCGGATTCTTTAATACAAAAATAATGAACTACAACAAAAAAAAAGAAAAATCCGTAAACATCATCTCAAAAGAAAAATGCAAGCAGAATTTCAAAATCTCATCACTTTTTTCTATTAAATATTCAATAGAATTATAGCAAAAGACTAATGGAATTTTGCACAAAAATTACAATAGAAATTTTATGGTAACCAGATAGCACTCCGTTGGTCGTCCTTCTCCCTTAAACCTTTACGAAAATCTGAAAAAAATGACATCTTATCTTCAAGTATACAGAAACCTTTGAGAACAAAATTTCAATTGATTTTTTTTTCCAATGAAATCTATCAAGTCTTATATTGAGATGTCATGGATTGTCCTTGTTACGGAGCAGCGGCGAAGCGCTGAATTTCGGAAAAAACGATTCAACATTGAACAGGAATAAATTTTTAATGATAACCTCTACACTTAAAATTCGTTCGAAGTTCATTCAATGATACTTTGGAGTTGATTGTTGAATTTTTTCAGATTTTTCTTAGCAATTGTTACATAATTTTTCGGTATGCGGCGCCGTGGTCTACGGCCGACCAACAACATTTATTAATCTGTTGCGACCAATCGAGCTAACTCACTGTTCAACGATCTGATTTCCACGTAACTCAAGCTTGACTGAATATTGAGAACATTATCTTAGTGCTGAATTAGTTACTGGTATAAACCTTTCATAATTTTAAATTCTTTCTTCTTCCAAGACTTCACCCGGATGGGAGTGAAACTCAAACAAATTTCGTTGGCATAAATAAATTTTTCTATGTGTGCAACCGCGACGTCTTGTCTACATGCGGCTTAACATCCCATTTCGCTTGAAGTTATGTTACATTTGTTGACGAGTCGGAATTGAGATGAGTTCGAAGAGTCAGATGAGTTTGATAGATTAGATGGATCTGAAAAGCCAAATGAGTCTGAAGGGTTCGATAAGTTTGATGGTTTATATTAGTCTTATGAATCAAATAAATTCAACGGATCAGTTGTGTCTGATCAGTCATCCCTGACACTTGAGATTCACTTGACCTTTGAAATCATTTTCAGTCGCGGTCATACCACTTATTAACGATTCTTCCAAATTTCTAAGACTATAAATTAGGATAATATTCAAATAAAACTTAATTCTGTTCTATGAAATTCAGTCAATAATAGTAGTGGGTATTTTTTTGTTGCTTTTTTCAAAAATAAGTAACAGGAGAATGAAAACAATTTTTTTTTGATAAAACTTTACAACATAAATTTTTTTCGATCATTGGAACTACTGATGATGGTTAGTAATTGGCATTTTTTTTCAAAGTTTTTTCATGTAATTAAAATGTGAGAATATTTATTTGATTTTTACATTCGCATTTGACGGATTCTCTATCCATCCAGCTACCTGATTTTTTCGAGATCTCAAAAAAAAACTTTTAATTCTGTATTCTTTGTGATTTTTTTCAGATTTTTTTGAGCAACTGTAGTGAAGGTGGGTGGATCTGAAAAAAATCGGAAAAAATGAATATCTTGCAAAGTTTAGCTCCAACATTTCCGTTTTCACGTGAACGTTAGAAATATTTCTTCTATTCACAATACACTGTTTTAGTTTTTCCTTAGTGCGCAACATACTATTCTATTATTCGAGACGTTCCAAAAAAGTGTTTTTTCTCAACCGTGGCGGCATTGTGAGGAGTTGTGCTTGCTGGTTCTCTTGACTTTAAAGTTTTTTTTCTGGCGAAATTGAGTGCTTTGTCTGGTCGAAGTGTTTTCAACCGAACTGTTGTTGCCAAATGGCTGTTCTGCGATACTAATTAACTGGTTAATTGACCGGATTTAGTGAACATTAGCAGTTTATTGTTATTTGTGGCACTCTAACCCCACTCACCACGTGCATCAAGTGGCACCACATTACGTTCTTTGCTGTCTCTTTCTGGGTCGTTTTTTTAGTTGGAGGCTCATTCCTACGTTTTGCCTTCACTGCATTGATTTACCTACCGATTACGAGTTATTAAATAAATAATTTTTTTTTAATTCATGAGATGTTGTTAAGTGGGGCGATCTGGTCGCACAAGTGTTGAACTATGGATGGTGTTACCGGTAGAGCTGGTACACAGGGACCTTCTGTGCCTGTGGTCACTGTGGATTTACCTGCTGATGAGAATGCTCTTCTCATACCCTGTCGCGGTTGCAAGGCCAACATAGCCACTGATGTTGTGAATTGTCCCAAATGTAAGGCCTCATATCACCCTAGTTGTGCTAGAAATGCTGGTACTGCCCCTGATGGGGGTTCTCGCAGATGTTGTGGATCCAGGAAGCCGTCTCCAGTCAGAGATGGATGATTCACCCTAGAAGAACTTATGACTGCTATGCGACAAGAGTTCAACCATCAGCTCATTGAAATTAACGTGAAGGTCTCACGGCTTGAAGGTGCTGTATAATCCATTGGTACCAGGATAACTGTCATGGAGGATGATGTGAAAAGAGTCAAGGATAGGCTCTTCACGGCTGAGGAGTCCATTAAACAGGTTCATAATGAGGTTATTGAACTTAAATCATCCACTAACTCATCCACTGGGTCCACTGGTTTTGCTGACAGTATTAGAGAGATGGAGGACCGAAATCAACGTAAAAAAATTTAATTATCTTTGGTGCGCCTGAGGCGGTTGACAAAAGTGCTGAGGTTAGTCAGAAACGTGACTCAGATGTTGTTAGTGGTGTGTTTTCTGCCTTGTTGTTTTCACGTAATCCATCAGACAATGGCCTCATAAAAACATTTAGGCTTGAAAAATTCTCCTCCAATTTGGCTAAACCCAGGCCACTTAAAGTCGTCCTCGGTGGTGAAGACTCAGTGATGTTTTTAACTCAGGGTTTCTCGAGGCTCAAGAGAAGTGGGCAGCTTCCGGTTGCCATCAAGGACCTGGTGCTTGTCACGGACAAGACGGACATGCAGCGAAAGGAATTTCTGGAGCTCAAGAAGGAGCTGGACTTGAGGATCAAGAACGGGGAGACTGGGCTCCGGATAATCACGAGGAATGGGTTACCCTGAATCGTTCGCGTCTCGGGACCGTCGATGACTTAGCCTGTCAATGACCTGATACGTCAAGGTACATCGCAGACTCCACTGGATCATCGAGACCGTCAGTAACTACTGACCTCCACCTTTATTATCAGAATGCGAATGGTATTAACATGAAAGCTAAATAGTTATTTAAGGCGTGCTCTATGTATGATTATGATGTTATTATTTTTACGGAGACTTGGCTCTCTAAAAGTAGGATGTCCTCTGAATTTTTTGATAAAGATTTATATACAGTTTATAGGCAAGATAGAATTGATTCGTCGCTGTAAGGGGGTGTTTCCCGTCAAGACAGTTAAATTTTTCCGCAATGCAGAATTCGTACAAAAAAATCGAGACACTTGGGGTCGATGTTACAGTGAATAGATCAACTCTTAGGATTGTTGTGGTTTATGCTCCCCCCTCAGTCCACCCTGATGCCTATGCCTCCTACTTTGACGATCTTTCAGCTGTTCGAGACCTTCATTCTTCTAACTTATTAATTATTGGGAATTTTAATGCCCCGAAACTTCGTTATGTCATCCAGTCTGAACCGACTGACTTCATGGATAAAAAGGCCTCTGTACTTATTGACTTTGCTGCGTTCTTGGGTGTCGAACAGAAAAATTTTGTACTTAACTCAAAAGATGGATATCTTGATTTGGTTTTTACGTCACTTTGCTGTAAGGTTAGTAAGGTATTGAAACACTTTACCATTCCTCGCTGAACGTTCACCTCGAACTGATAAATGACTTAAGACACAATGCATCATCTTCGTCGTACTCTAAGGCAGTTAGGTTTAACTTCAAAAAATGGGATCTGAAATTACTGTATGAACGGATTCATGGAATTGATTGGTCGAATACGCACAATCTTGGTGTGGACGATATGTGCCTGTGTTTTTACGATCTTGTGCACGATGACTTAGACAGTATTGTTCCTAAGATTCCCCAAAAACTAACTATCCTTTCTGGTTCACTCGTGACATTATAAGTGATTCAAAGTTGAAAAATCTTCATCATTAAAAGTATAAGAAATTAAATTCACAGTTTCATAAAGCACAGTTTGTGGCACTTAGGTCGAGAATTAAAAAGAATATTGAAGATGCTTATAATGTTTACAGGTGTAAAGTACAAAATAGTATTAAGATTGATGCCAAATATTTCTGGAAGCATATTAATAACATTAGGAAGGAGTCTAGAATTCCGTATGTCACTCTGACTCAATTGAAGTCATTGCGTTACGCGCATTCAAGTTTTTGGATCGCCTTAAAGAGACTGCTGCATAACCTTTCTTTTTTATTTATGGTTTATACTTTTGTTTATATATATTTTTTCTTTATTTACTGGACAAGAATCTCCTTTATTTTTGTTGCCATTACGTCATTCAGTTATGTATCATTCATTGTGATTTTTTATTTTTTTTGCTACTTATGTATGAGATATAGTAACCCTGTCATTGGCCGTTGGCTGTTGGGTCTTGATGAAGATAAATAAAATAAAATCAGTGAAGTTTTCAATTCACATTTTCATCATGAAAAATGAGTTTGAAAGTTGACAAGTCAAAAATGAAAGTGTTCCACAACTTTTTTTTTTATCAAAAAAAAAATTATCGTAAAAGTCAGTCGTAGTAAACTAACTACTTTATATTTTGTTTTATTTAGTCAGTAAACCAACAGTGGCCGCTCCTTTAAGCATGGATTTTATGTAAAATTGTCTCATCTTTTCAAAAAACGAAAATTAAAAAAATCTTAGTGAACGCTGTCATTTTTGACGTTTCAACTTTCAAACTCATTTTTCCTGGTAAAAAATTGAATTTAAAATTTTAAAAATATTTTTTTTCCAAATTCACAAAATTTACGAAAGAAATGATATTATCTATAAATATTTTGTTTAATTCAGACCCATGAAAACTGTGAAAATAAAAAAAAAACGCAAAAATAGGTGTTTCTCTGTTACTTACATGGAAAAAGGTCTGAAATTCTCGAGGACTATTTCTCCAAAGGGTAACCTATATTGTTGAGAAATATGATTTCTTTTTTACGGGATGGTTGGCGGGAAAAAATCGAATTTTTTTTCATGACCTTAGGTAAGATCGACGATAGAGCGAAAAGGTTAGTGGTGACAACAAATTAAAAAATTACCGGTTTCATTTTTTCTACTGAAATTTAGGCGGATCCCATTTCTACATCCATTGATAAAACTTGGGTTTGAGCCATCATATCCCGTCATTTGAAGAAAAATAAATAAAAATGTTCCAATACGTCAACACAACATTTTGAGAATAATTTCCTTTGAAAAAAACGTTCACACTTGACATGTCGGGTGATAAGAAAATTATTTGTAAAGTTTTCGTAAAAACGTTTTTTTTTGCTCCAAACTTTTTTTTCTTTCCAGCTAACTTGTCAAAAAAAAATTTTTTTTTGATTTTTTTCCAGATCCACTCATCTCCACTGTACTTGCTTAAAAAAATCAGAAAAAAATCACAAAGAGTACTTGTAATCAATATTAAAATACAATTTTTTTTAGATTTTTTGAGAACTTGAAAAAATTACGTGACTGGATTGACAGAGAATCTGTCATTCATTGATTTTTGATCATATCGTGTTTGAGCACAAAAATCGTTAAAAAAAATGTACAAAATTTTTTTATGGAGAGTGGTATTGTCCATCATTTTCCGGTTGCGTTTGCATTTTTATCAATAGTAAGAACAAACCGAAAAAATAAAAACTGAGACGACCGCTAAAACCTATGTGATTAAAAGAGAACAAGGTTTCGTATCACCGGCACATTTCTAATTAAGCTACCGAAAAATGATTGAGCCGATGAAAGGGGCATGTGTAAAAAATATTTTGCCAAGGACCACCCTAATTTCCATGTGCGGTATACTACAGGATATTACACTGACAGACATTGTTATTTTTAGTGCAGTAAATGTCTATCTAAAGTAAGATGAATACGGAAAGACGAACGTATCTGTTTGAGAACGTACTATGGATGAAATTGATAGAAATGCATATACTGCAAGCGCTTGCAGTTCCCCTTTCGTGTCGTAGATCATGATGTGGTTAAAAATAGTATATTGTGCACCAAGGGAGGAAAACTGGGCATTCTAACCCGCGTGTGGATGCTCGGCTTCGCCTCGGGTGGTGAACATGCGGGTTTGAATGTTCAGTTCTCCTTCTTAGGTGCACACTGTATTTTCCGTCATAACTACGCGGTTAAGTTCGATTTTTCCCTGAAAATGAAGGGGGGAACGTGGGTTATGTTATTCCGAGGATCCTCAAAAACAACAGAAATCCGAAGAACGGAATAAGCTACTTTCTTCCCGTCATTTGGGGCGGAAAATCGAACTTACCTCGTAGGTATGACGGAAAAATAATTATTTCGCCCTGGCGGGACGAAAAGCACGGTTCTAGTCACGAGAAGTAAAATAAAGGACCCTTAGCCGCGTGCTTGCCAACCTCCCCTTCGGCTAGGCTGGTAATTGCACACGCGGCTAAGGATCATTTATTTTACCTCCCTAGGTTAGAAATGTACTATTATATATTTATTCATTCTACTACTAATGTTATTAGCAGTTACAGTTTCTGGATTTTATAAAATCATTTTAATATTTATAAACTAGTTTTGTCTGTGGAACATTGAATCTTCAACCATCAAGGTATTAGAAAAAATTCGTATTCAATATCTCAGCAGAAATATTTCAAGGACCGTAATGCTAATTTCATTGATGTCGAATCATTAAATATTATTCGATTAATGGGATGAAAATCACCCGGTTATGTGATGTAAGAATGCAATTTTTTCATATTATTGCCCCTTTTTACGGAGATTGAGGATTCTCCAAATGAGTGCAATGAAAATCTAATGTCACAATACTAGGTTAACGTATTGCTTAGGGAAAAGATGCATCTGGTAAGAATGTATTGAAGGTCTACTTACAGCCAAATTGATCCCAGTGAGGAAATAATCAATGAAATATCAATATCCTTTCAATTCTTCTATTTAATAGTTATTTTATTCAATATTCAGGTGACTTTTCTGGAGTTCGTTTGTTGACAATCTGGGTAGGTGAATACAACGAAATCAAATTCCATGCAGAGGATGAGGGGATTGTTGCTTAAATTACAAATTAAATAGAACGATATTTTCACTTTTTTTCTTTATTGGTAATTTTTATACTAATCTAATAGTATATAAGAAATACATGAATAAATATTACAATTGAAAAAAAATTTTTTTTGTTTCTCTTGAAAATTATTACATTTCACACAATCTCTTATCATAGGCGATGGTCCATCAAAAATATCACCATCGATTGTCTGGTAACGTTCCAAACAACGTCTAAATTTCTTGATGTACCAATCAGCTCTCATGGCAATAGTCAACTTGCCCCAGCACCGATCAACATGGCATGCAGCGATGAAACTTATAAATGAATGTGACAGATATGCAATATCTTCAAAATCCATCAAATCTAAATTGTTCAATTTGTAGTAAATATTGAAGGATCGATCTACTGATCGTACTATTTTTTTCTTCATCATCCAGTTTTTGAGTAGCTCCACATTTTTTACGGCACATGCCTTGTTGTCGTCTCTATAACTATGAAATGGACAAGTATGAGATGGTAAATCTTTGAATTTCGCTAGTGATGGGCAATGTTCGATGCTGGGTCTAAGATCTATGGAAATTATGAGCGATGGGCGAGATAAAAACGGATTCTAACGGGAGTGGGAGAAGGTCCACAAATCACTGCACGTGCACGTCGGTCACAAAAGTCAATTTAATTATAAAAGTCAAATATTTACACGTGCTAGCTTTAACTATAATTAACGAGATGGTCAAAACAAATGCGCGGGTCACAAAATTATTAAATAAACGCAGTTCACAGAATTTAGATAGCGCAGGGCAATTAGTTCAAAGAACTTGAGCAAAATAGCGACTTCGCGGAAAAGTGATATACACTGTACGATGGCCGATATGCAAAAGAGGCCAATTGAAAGACCGCAAGGTGGCAGGTGTCGATAATCGTGGGTCCAAACGTGCCCCAATTTAAATGAGGGCGTTCGCTGGACACCTGTCCATCAAGTGGCGCCTTAGGTGTCGGAGGTTAGAGGCCACTGGTCAGTTCAGTTGGTTGTGTAGGTCAGTTAGGAGAAGCCATGCAAGCATGCGAGAGGAGCGAGTGTGAGTGAGTGTGTGAGGAAAACAATTCGGTGGAAAACCGAACAGGCAACCATAAAAAATTTATTCAATATCAACTACTAGCGGTGCTAATACAGGACCAGAAATTTTTCCAACAATTTTTTTTCTTTTGAGCTTTCACATAAATTCTACCAATATTTTCTCACTTTTGCACTCATTGTCCAATTTACTCGTATGATCTATTCCCATAGTGCCAGGGTAATTCATAATGATGACGCTCAGCCACAAAGCTACACTTTTATACTTCGCTGGTAAACTGGAGAATCTCCATGGGGGCTTGAAAAACCACACGTTAGAGTATCCAACCCCAGAATCCAAAACTGTGTACGCGAATTCTTTTACAATAAACTCGTTGAAGAAAGTTTGGAAGCCTTGTATGTTCAGGAGTAGCTCCATGGCGACTAATGAAATAATGCTACTCACATGAGAATTTATATCCCCCATCCCTCCCCTTAAACTACTTTCCTCGCCCCTTCGCTTATGGGGTTATAATGTACCACTCGGTCATGTAAAATAAGGCAATCAGCAGCAGTCTCCGGAGAAAAGCTTATTTTAGTTTCAAACATCAACTGGACCAAACTTCAAGGATTCATTTTGCTTAGAACAATCAATTACCATCAGTGGTGTAATATTTGCAAAATGTGGTTTAGTTAATAATGGATTGTTCATTTGTTGATCGTAATATGATGATTAAAAGTTTGAATACATATCGTAAAGTATCGAATATTGATTCTTAGCCATATCTACATCTAAATTTCCATATGGATAACATTGAGAATTTAGGAATAATTTGACATCTGCAATGCTACAGTGATCAAAATTGCTAGCGTTTCTCTTATCCTTATTTTTTCGATCTGTTTGGAAGCCCAGAATGACATAACGTGGTTTCTTAAGCTGCGTTGCGGTTTTTACTGTCCACACGTGTTTTGTTGTTGTCGGAAGCATTGGATATTCATATAATTCCCATGATCTGAAGCCCATCGCTATTGCAGGATTTTTCTGGATGAAACTGCGCAACTTAATCTTCTTAGCATCCGACAGTGTGTCATATGGGATCAGCCATTCAATTTGACTAAAATTGATCTTAACGTCTTCTTGTGCGCTTTGAATCAGAGGGTTCTTATCATGACAAGCCCCAATCAAAATCAGCTCATGTTTCACATTGACCATAATTTTTCGATAATCTTCAGCAAATCCCAGCAACATACTTAATGGGATGCAAATATCAAAACAACCATTTCCATCAGTTAAACTCGTTTTTTCGTAAACGCCCAGCCATCCAGCATTTTCCATTGAGATACTTTCATTGGGTGTTAATGAAATGAGATTTTTCATGAAGGTAGTGATACCTATATTCTTGACTTTATCAATCTCAATAGCATTAATTTCATGGCGGATCTCTTGAAATAGATGACAGATAGCGTTATTCACAAATTTTGTAGTTGTAGAGACGGTGTTGGGCGATTTAAGCAGTTTACCAGTGATGTGCAAGTAACTTTTGCTTGGCAAAATGCAGAGATCCTAATTTTATATAATAATTCGAATTTCATCGCTATTATCCAGTGCCGTCGAGGTATACGGCTGATGTGCATGGATCTCATAGTGTGCGATGGAATTCTCAAAGATCGGAGGGAGTTTGATATTCAGGCTTTCCTCCATGGTATACAACAGGCAAAAAAGATTTTTATTTGACAAAAACGTTTTTTCCACTTTTTCTTACGGCCAGACCGAGACTCTTGAGGAACTCCACGTTCTGAGGTGTTAACACCTTGAAGCCAGCACGTGAAGTGATTGAAGCGAGGCATGATTGGGGGCTTTTATAGGAGTAGCCAATCTTACCATTATATACAATGCCCATGATTATGAAGTAGACTTGATGTGTAGCCTAATGGAAATTGTTTCATCTCTAAGGTTCACCAAGTCTCCGTCTTGATCAACGATTCAGAGTTGTAAATCGGTTATCGTTTTTACAGACACTGGTAAATAAATAACTTGCGATGGTACTTCTACAATTTGTAACGTGACATTTTTGCATGGGGGTTAAAAATGCCTATTACCTTTGCCCTTCTTCCCCTGAATCTATGTAAACTCAACAATTCAAAAATCTATGGACGTCAGGCAATTTTTAGCCGGAATTAGCAAACCGGAGGAGTCTACAAAATCAGTTCTAACTAACTCGAAAACCTCTAAAACGTACGCAAAAAGGGAGAAAACTAGATTTTTGGGGAAAGGTAACGGTCCTCAATTCGATCAGTGTGCTAGATTATGGAGAAAGGGGTGAATTTCAGGTTCAAACGGGTGATTGGGCGGTCAAACTACAAAAACAAGAGAACGATATTGTCTTAACTTGTTCCACTATTGAAATTTCACAATTAAATAATTTACATCATTTTTACATATTGGTCTTACCAAAAAAAAAGAAGAAAAAGATTTGCCACAGTAACTATCACTATTTTAACAAACCGAAAATAATAACTTTGACTCGAAATAATTGGTCCCGACAATAATACATTATCGATTAGCTCGGCCACAAAGTTGAGGTCATCCAATTCCTCAAGTGGTAATATAAAAATATTCGTTAATCCCGAAATACTCGGGAATTCCGAGAACTGGGGGAAAGGTATGCGAATGCCCGTGAGAGTGAGAGAGAGGGGACATAAACTCAGCGGTATACGTATAACGTACTGCGGGAAAATGAAAATTGGATGAAACTAAACTCGTCGTAGCGGAAAATCGGTAGAGTCAAATTCTAAAAACCTAGGATCAAATTGATCGGGAAGGTCTAGAGAAGCACATGATACCAAAATTATAGATTTTGAGTCGTTGAGAGCCACTCCAGGTTGATTTACACCCGGAGGGAAATCTTAATGAGGGACCGCTCGTGGGAAGCGAGAGCCGCAGCTTGTAGGCGCGGATGAATGTTAGCGGGGTGTCGGGAGGGAAAAGCATTCGTGGGGAATGCTCGTCCCGCTTCAATTTTTCCGTACAGGGAGAGGGGAGACTCTCTGCTGCGGGAGCGAGAGAGAAACGAAGGCCTACATCGGAGAATTTCACGATTTCGACCGAAAAAATTTTACCTTATAGCTTCAAATAATTAATTAAAAGAGGTCCTAGGATTCCACCGGGGCAGAACCGGATGAAAATTACGACACCAACCCTTCTAAAGGGGGAACAGAAGTCGATGAAACTCGACTAGAGACCCACAGATAAAAATCCGGGGACAATTGACGTTTGAAAAGAAGAGATGTACAACCAAAACCCACCGATAAATTAATTAACCGCAGCTAAGGCGGATCCAAAGCCACTGCACGTGGCTGAAGGCCAACGTGAGGGAGACCACCATCAGGGGAGGGCCGACGCCATGTCAATGGCTCGGATAAAACACCGATTACCGAGAATAACTCACTTTTGGGAACTTCTTGGTAACGCGACTCTTCTTCCTCACCATCTCGATTTCAAAGCAATGTCTGGGTTGTACTGTGTCCTGGGCACTGTAATCCAGGCAATATCCCTTACTCACGCGTCTTCACTTGACCGTGGTCAATACCAAACTGATTTTCGGGGGTCAGTGCCGCCTATCACTGTCCCGAGCGCGAATTCCGACCAATGACGGATGGCCCCTGATTGGCGGAGACTCTTACCCATCAAAGGCGTGAACCTTGAGGGAACCGGCGAATTACCTCGGGAAAAGCAGTGGCGTAACTGCTAGATCCTATACTCCCGTCTTTCTAAAAGGCTTCATTAACAATAATTAACTAAATCTGAGCCAAACTGATGGACGTTCGGTTAATTACTCTAGATTGCTTGGCGCCTCCCACGGTTCGGTTTTCCGGGAGTCACGGGGTCATAATGAAACGAACCACTAATCAAAATTTTGTAAAATCTTTAGCCTTAAATACTAACCCATATGCAGTCTGGCAATTCGCTGAGGACAATGACTGCTCTTGTCCCAGACGACCTTCCACCATAAACGTAAAAATAACCAATTAATCTCCCCGTGAACTCCAACTAAAAATGGAGCGCCAGGATTCCAGCTGGACCTAATCGATTCCTCGTAAGATTTGAAAAAGAATTAACCCCATAGAAATTACCGGATGACTCATAACTTGGCCCTTCTTCGCGATAATTCCATGGGCTCTCAAGAACGCGTAATTATACAGATTGACGAACTCTAAAACGTGCTTAAATCTCAAAATGATATAAATAAATAATAAAAAAAAGGAAAAATCCCCAAAACATTTTTTTTCGGGAAATAGCTAACCGGAATCGCTTAAAATTTAACCTCGCCATAGCGGGAAAACTAGCTGAAGTCCTCAAACAAAAGGAAATCTCGCCAAAGCGGGAAAACTTGAACCTCTTTCTCACACTTTTAACTCACGGATCGGCCTTATGTCGCGGGAGTAGATTTTTATCAGGTCGTATGGGTGTCCCTAACGAACATCCCCACATGTTCGTTATACCCCCCTCCTTTGACTGTTATGCCCATGGATAGTTTCCACCCGCCAGCTGGTTCAGGGGCTCGGCCACCGTTGCAAAACGTGGAATGAACCTACGGAACCAGGGGGCTAGTCCGAGGAAGCGCTTCAACTGCCTACGATTTCGCGGTTGCGGGAAATCGAGAACCGGAGTGGCGATAGCCGGGTCTATTTGTAGACCGGAGCTACTTGAAATTAACCCAAAGTACTGTACTTGGGAAGTATTAGTCTCATTACCCTCCTGTTGTGGGAAAACCTGATCAAAGGGTCCACGGGGCTGCTGCTCCGGAGACTCCTCGATAGAATGTAAACCACAGCACATCGTAAGACGTGGAACTCGATCCAGAGGGCTGAACTGGAAAAGATTCCCCGGTTCGTCTCTGTAAAACCATGCCTGATCGTAGAAATCAATCATGATCGTAGTGGACACAAGGAAATTCATCCCAAGGATGAAACCCTCGGATAACGTCGGCATGACGTATATGTTAAGGGGGATACTACTACCCTCAAGCTTAAGCACGTTCGGTGTTTGGCACGAGCTCGATTTTTCCGCCAGCTGTTATAACCCTCTTAGCAGGTACTTCTAACAGCGGGATTTTGATCTTCTCAAATAGAAGGATGCCGGCCGTACCAGCAAAGGATCCGGTTGCGCCGGAATCCACCAGAGCTCGGACCCTAAGACCGTCAATAACAATGTCGACATGGAAAGCTCGGGGAATACTATCGCTAGCCGCGTTCAACACTACTTCATTCGGAGGCATAGGCTCCGGTTTCAGTAGTGCTTGCGGATCTGACCCTATACGGGATAAATCCAACGAACGCGAAGGCGATGGTGGATGATGAGGAACCTCTTCGCTCATAGTACTTTGGGATGCAAGGATGCAAGCAGCACAATGAGGAGCCGGCTTGGATATAAGCGAAAGGGGGGGTACGGTAGGCGGATTTACGCGCCTCTGGGCCCGTTTCCCGAATTTCCAGGATTGTAGAAATGGCACGTGAGGCCAGTGACCCCCGATTTGCGACAACTGTAACAGAAAGGTCTACGGGTTTCATGACAATCCCGGTGACGATGTCCTACCCCACGACAATTCCAACACTCCACATTGGCCATATAAGGTCTCTGAGGAGCGGGAGAAGTAGCAGGACTATCCGCAGCGCGAGCAGCAGGGGAAACAGGAGCAACCCCTGTATTAGATTCACGTTACCCTGAAATGGGTGGAGCAAGGTTGCGAAGATGTCTCTCTCTAGAACGAAGACGAGCTTGAGTAGCTCCTTTCCAAGCCGTTGGTTTAGCCGGATTGGGGATAGTTACTCGAGGATGGAGTGTGGAGGTACACGAGCCGCATCTACCTCAAGGTACTCGTATTCGTAGTAACCTTGGGAAGTTTTCTCGGGATCATCAATCGCTTCTTCTTCGAAGGACACCACTCGCGCGGACTGAGGCCTGAACGCCACTGAAGGGCGACGGAAAGGGGCACGCACCGGTGAGCGCACCGGGCGAGAAGGACGATACCCTAAGCTGGGACAAATGGAGTGTTCCGGCTTGGGAGGCGGGCGTCGGTCAGCCGCTTTCTCGTAGATTTTCTCGAGATGTTTTGCAGCATTCTCTAATTCATTCATGGTCATGCAGTCACGAAGGGTGACTCTGACCTGGAGGGTTGGGAGGAGTTTTCGGTGGGTCTAAACCACCTGATCCAGCTCGCTGACAGCGAGGACAATGCGTCTGTAGTATCCACGGATACACGCGAAATAATTATCAACCGACTCATCTTCGGCCTGAGTACGGAGTGCCAGTTCCTCGCGAGAGGCAGTCTGGTAGTCAGGGTCCGTAAACGTATTTCGGAAAGTCTCCCAAACTTGTTCCCAAGTTTGGAATTCGGAGTGGTGACCCCGATACCAGGTTAACGCCGAACCACGAGCAAACGCTCCGAAATTACCATTTCTGGAGCCACCAGGTATGGGGACCTCAGTGCTGGGAGTACCAGTACCGGGAATTTGCGAAGTCGCACCCCCGGAGGTTGGTTCGCCACCTTCAGGAACCTCACCTGTCGGTGGAAGAGTGGACTCTCTAGGAGTCCCATCTTCATTAATAGGGAGATTGGAATCTATAGGGGTTTTACCCCGTTTGTCATCCATGATTCGTCAAGCCGACGTGAAAGTCGGAGACTCTCCGTTATAAATCTGGAGAAGCACTCACTTTCTTTTCTCCAGAAAAGTGAGGGAATTCAACCGTGAGTTATTGAACTTCGGGATAATCCGACAATAGGAAATTATGTGTTAATGAATCAGCCTCTGTGAATCGAATTCCAGGGAGAATCGTTGACACCCGATGGATTCCCAATCATGGGACAGATCCACATAAATCTCGAGTGAGAAAAACGGGTAAATCGAGTTATTTTTACTCATCTTCCATAATCCGCGGTGCGACGTGATAATCCGAGTGTAATCCAAATTAATCCGAAAGTAATTCTAAATTAATTCAAGGAACTAGTCGCACCAAACGGGATCACTAATATTTCACAAAATTTGTTCAACTCTACGACTCGAAACCGAATTGAACTCATCGTTGAGGCTGCCGTGAAAGAAGTGCCCAGACGCGAGGCGCGAGCCTCATTATATACCGCTGGTCAGGGATAGGGGGTTCACCCCTCTCCTAACGGCGGACGAACTCTCCTGAGAGGGGAGGATCCCAAGCTATTCACCCGTAGAGCTTGGAAAATTACGTAGAGTAGGGATCACATGATTGGTCACAAGCCCCCACATAGCAACAAGCGACTATCGTTAACCAAACTCACAAAAATTTTGCCGCTTGGCTGTTACCAAGAGAACTCGAGACAAATAAAATTCCTTCTTATTGGTCTCGGATTAAGCCCAACCGATGACATCATTGTTGATGTCACGTAATACTGAACTATCTCTCTCACTCTCATGAAAATAAATCGGCCTGGCGAAAGGCGAAACTTGAAATTTCATTACAAAAGGAACGGAGCAATAGAACTCGAAAAAAACGAAATTCCGACGGGATGAGATTATCACGGGCTCGAAAAATAAGAGAGAAATGGCAACTAAGTCGCAATTTCGAAGGTTCAACTTAAGTGGGGTCAAATGAAACCCGATACAACAAAATCCCAAAAATTTTCAAATTCACAAAAGTTCAAAAACGAAATTTTCAAAGAAACGCAAAAATTTTAACTAACCAAAAATTTTCTAAATTTTCGCACCCAATTACCTCGAAGCCCCACGTTGGGCGCCATTCGTAACGTGACATTGTTGCATGGGGGTTAAAAATGCCTATTACCGTCGTTCTTCTTCCCCTCAATCTAGTTAAACTCAAAAATTCAAAAATCTATGGGCGCCTGGTAATTTTTAGCTGGAATTACCAAACCGGAAGAGTCGACAAAATCAGTTCTAGCTAACTCGAAAACCTCTAAAACGCACGCAAAAAGGGAGAAAACGAGATCCGCACGGGCACGGTTCGCTCAGTGTACTAGGTTATGGAGAGAGGGGTGAATTTCAGGCGGAAGCGGGTTATTGGGTGGTCAAACTACAAAAAAAAGAAGATCGACATTGTTCTTACTTGTTCTACTATTGAAATTTCACAATTAAATAATTTACATGATTTTTACATATGGGTCTTACCCAAAAAAAAGAACAAAAAGATTTGCAAAAGTTAGTATCACTCTTTTAACAAACCGAAAATAATAATTTTGACTCGAAATATTTGGTCCCGACAATAATACATTATCGATTAACTCCGCCACAAAGTTGAAGTCATCAAATTCCTCAAGTGCTAATATAAAAATATTCGTTAATCCCGAAATACTCGGGAATTCCGAGAACTGGGGGAAAGGTATGCGAATACCCGTGAGAGTGAGAGAGAGGGGATATAAACCCAGCGGTATACGTTGTAACGTGTTATTTTCGTTACAAATCATTTCATGGTTTTTTGTAGACCTTCGCGTGGTTTTTGGGGTTTTAGATTATTTGCCACCAGACTTGAAGTCAAACCTACCATTCAACGAGAGTCATTTTTTCTTAGAGTTAATTTTGTATGACTGATTATTTTGTTTTGTATTTGAATTTTGTACGAAATCACACGCTCAATGATTGGAGGACTTGTTGGACTACGAGGGACATCGAGGGATGATTGGCATGAACGTCAATTCCCATTTGAATTCGATAGAACCTGGAGTATCTACCGAGTCACCTTCACCAGGGACCTTCGTTGCAGAACAGATGAACGAGTGGCGAGTCTACATTAGAGAGGGACTGCTACATCATCAAGGCCTGGACCTGCCGATGAAATACTATGATTTATTGATTCAAGATCAATTAAATGATTGGAGATAGCCGGAAGGGCTTCAAGACTCTTTATGATTTGATGACACTATTTGAATTGTAATTGGAATTATGGTCTAGTTGGAATAATTAATTTATTCAACTGATTTGGTCATGCACAGGCGCAAAGTTAGTAGCGCGCAGGCGTGAGATTTTGGGTCCAATCATAATTGAGAGTAATGGTCGTATTGCGGGGGCCAATGAAATTAATTGCCACGCAATTGATGATCGCGTCGACACCTCTCATACTCGAGCGATCACTTCTGTTCTGGTGGTGACGGCGGGCACGTGTTTCGCACGCCTGTCGAAATTTTTGTATTTCTCCGGGTTTCCTTGGAATTTCTGGAAGTCACTGGGACGTTTTGGAGACCTGCCATGCAGCCGGGAGTTCTTTGGGATTTTCGTCTGGACATCGGTGAGCGTGGTGATTAAACATTTTGATATTTTGTGAGGGCAAAATCGAGTCAAAATTTTCGGCGTTTCGCACGCCTTTGAACGACTCTGTTTGATAGTGACGAGATTTTGTCCGCCCAGTGAACAGTTCTCCTTTGAATCTTTTAGTTATGTTGTTTTCGCTAAAAACTCTCATTCGTTAGAGATATTAGTTCGTTCGGAATTTTAGAATTTCGATTTCATTTTTTTGTTTTGGTTCAGAATTTTCTACGTTAAATTCATCCATTCTGTGAACCATTGAGGTTGCGTAACCCTGGAGATTTCGAAGTATTTAATTTCGGTTACGATTGGACTCTCGTTGGATGGTATTCAACTTGGATAATTTCGAAGGACATTGAACTTGGGTTACTGTGTGTCTCGTGACCTTGCTTCGTTTCGCTGGCCTGATGTCTTGAGTTTTCGTATTCGTTTTGGACAGCTAGCTTTACTTTTCACGGAGACTAATTTTTACGTTTCGATCGTTCAGTGTCGTTCAATCTACATGAGTATTGACGATATTTCGATTCTGATTTTTTTATGATTCTTTTGACATTGTTTTTGACTTTTGTTTTGTTTTTTTTTTACTTTTGCATAATTAGATCTTTCAATTTGATTATCAGAATTGGTTTTGACTAATTTGACTGAGTGTGCACTTTGTGATTTTTGTTAAAAGAATCTTTTATTATTTTGATGATTGTAGAGTTATTTAATTTTGGAGTCATCTGATCGTTGATCGGTTGAAACAACCAAATAGGTTTTCAATTAATTAAGCTTGAAATGTATCGAGTCGTTTAAATTTGATTAAATACTGTGAGTTTTCCCCGCAATTCTGAGTTTAATTTATTTGTTTTGTTCACCTAGTCACATCTCTAGTCTAAGCTCTTTCAGGAACCGATACACGTCTCTTCGTCTGGAGCTAGTGGGAGACCGTTTCGAGCTTAGGGTTAGTTTGATTTTGTTTCTTTCGTTCCACTGGTCGTTCTGGTAAAAACGATCTGGCGCTCAACTTTTTGTCGTTTTAGTTTCTCCGTGAGTGCCAGAGGGCTGCGTATTGGACCGAGGGGTTCCGTGAACCTTGGAAATTACGTCACAACGTATAACGTACTGCGAGAAAATAAAAATTGGATGTAACTAAACTCGCCGTAGCGGAAAATCAGTAAAGTCAAATTCGAAAAACCTACGGTCAAATTGATCGGGAAGGTCTGCAGACGCACATGATACCAAAATTATCGATTTTGAGTCATTGGGAGCCACTCCAGGTTGATTTACACCCGGAGGGAAATCTTAATGAGGAAACGCTCGCGGGAAGCGAGAGCCGCAGCTTGTTGGCGCGGATGAATGTTAGCGGGGTGCCGTGAGGGGGAAGCATTCGTGGAGAATGCTCGTGCTGCTCTACGCAATTTTTCCGTAGAGGGAGAGGGAAGACTCTTTGCTGCGGGAGCGAGAGAGAAACGAAGGCCTACGTCGAAGAATTTCACGATCTCGACCGAAAAAAAAAATTAAACCAACCCCAATACAATACGTGGCTCCATTTACCTTATAGCTTCAAATAATTAATCAAAAGAGGTCCTAGGATTCCGCCGGGTCAGAACCGGATGAAAATTACGATACCAACCCTTCTAAAGGGGGAACAGAAGTGAAGGAATCTCAACCAGAGACTCACAGATAAAAATCCGGGGACAATCGACGTCTCAAAAGAAGAGATGTATAACCAAAACCCACCGATAAATTATTTAACCGCCGCTAAGGCGGATCCAAGGCCACTGCACGTGGCTGAAGACCAACGTGAGGGAAACCACCATCAGGGGAGAGCCGACGCCATGCTAATGGCTCGGAAGTAGTAAGTGACCGAGATTGGCGAATTTTTTTCCAGGAAGTCCCCCCCTCGCCCCTTTTTTTAAGGATGTGCACGTGCACGTCCCCCTTCCCTCCTCGGCGGCATGCCGTTTGAAGAGGACGTCGGCGCGCTGGGGGCCCCCCTGGAGTGCAGGGTCTGATGCCCAAGGGTCACAGGAAGTGGTTAGTGGGTGGAAAATGACCGGCAGATGAAAAAGGGGCGGCGGGTGGAAAATGGGGTGGCGGGTGGAAAGTGGGTGGTGGTAATAAGAAATAACTACATAACGCACAATGTATAGGATTACATAAATTATTTAATCAGAAATTATTCTTATTGTCTAGGATACATAATTTTCTTAATTGTAAAGGATGATGAGATTTTTACGATTACAATTTCGGTTTTGAGTAATTTTTTTAAACATTTTCATAATAATGCGATCGTTACATTTTGTGTCTGAAGAAAATAGTTTATGAAAGGATTGTAAAGACCGATCATTAAACAACCAGTGAAGCACACTAATGCAGTGCTGGCCACAAACATCAAACGATATATCTTGGAGTCTTTTCTGGCTCCATTCATATACATGGCAATTTCGCTTAAGACGCTAAGCGATTCTTGTCTCGAAGGGCGGCATTCCGAAGCTATCGAAATAGATTCCTCGTCCATTTGAACCGAGGTAAACGGCAACCCAGTGGCTTCTTGCTTGGTTGTGGTTATCGGTATTGATGATGATGGCACAGGGTCGGGACCATGTCCAGGGGACGCGGTCAACAGGGGACGCCCCCAATTGATGCATCGGTATGCGGTAGTATCTTCAGGAGCTCAAGTGTATTCATAAGACGATGGTACGCAGGGCAATTGTCATGACTTTGTGACCCGGGTAGACAAGGTTTATAGTGTGACACCTGCTCGGTTGTTTGGATGCAACTAACGTAATTGTGTGGTGAACCTCTATTAAATAGTTTAGTATTCTTTTTCAGCCACTGTAGTCGACAATAACTTGGCTTGTTGCATCAATTTCCAACAAATTATCGTATTCAGTATATAACAGACAATTTACATTTTGCTCTATTGCTTTGTTGAATCGTACTTCAATACGAACACTCCCACCCGTTACGAGATTCCAATGACCGGCAGAACTTGCAGATAAATCGCTAGTCAGGTCAAAGGCGAATAAACAAAAGCCGTCGGAATATGCTAGACGAGAAATGTTATTTCCATGGTCACTAAAATGCTTTCCAGTCCCCGCCAATAAGGTATTAAAAGCTTCCACATCTAGGCACCCGTCAGAGGTAAAACTCGGTTGCAGGGGTTTCGTAGGTACTTGGCGTCCATCGACATTGAGGCATAAAAAGTTGATTCCCAAATTCTGGAAGTTGAAGGGATTCTTCTTCCTCGCTCCATTGAAACTGGCGTTGTCGATGAATCCAAGTATAATTCTTTTAGGCAGTTGGCCTAAAATTGCGTTATCTATCATCTCTCCCATAATTCCATTATGCAGAACAAAAGATTTAACCTCAACACGGGTCAAGGGATATTTTGCAGTTGTCTTTGCAAGCGTTTTAGCGTGAGCTATCAATATTCC